>NW_025335589.1:19226051-19328234 GCF_004798865.1 Varanus komodoensis | reverse complement strand
TTGGCACAAAAAAACTGGAGGGGAAAGCTTAACCCCATCTCCTGAATTGCCATGGTTCCACTCCAAATTGTGGCCATACATGCTTACACGGAAGTAGCTAGAGGAATATTTAGTGTGATCCTAACTGGACATGCCAAGGGCTGAATCTGGGATGAGAGCATGTGTTGTTTCATTGAATTGTGGCCAAAAGACTTCAAATACTTTTATTTAAGTCCTTGATAGAGACACGTGAATCCTTGAGGAAATGGGATTGTCACTGTGGTACCATATCAGGCAACATAGGATAAATTCTGGTATAGACAGTGTGGTTCTTCATTGTCAAATGAGTGGCTGAAATGCCAGATAGGCTCCAAACACTATCAAGCACGGGGATTGTGGCCATTAAGCTTGGTAACAGGCAAGTAAAGATCAATGAAAGCAAAACAAACTACAATGATCTGACCTGGTCAGTTTTATAGCACAAATGAAGTAACAAGGCAGTTTTCAGAATTGTACAATAGAAATACAGTAATGAAAAAGGGATGGTTTATCCATACCTATCTATATCATCTATATCTCTATCTATAATCTATTAAGGTGATGGTCACAGTCTCCCAAGCCACAGAACATACTGTCAGTGCACTCCTATTTTATGATGAGGGGAGGATGAAATGAGACTGAGACCAGGTTCACAAAATCACAGAGGAAAAATAAGCCCCTGTGACGTTTTTTCTCTCCTTGATTTTGCTGGTGCAAGTGTCCTCCTTAGCATAATTACCCTTTCCAGGCACAGGTTGTTGTGTCACCTACACCTATAAGGGTGGGTGGCCGGGGTGGTTTGCACTTGCCCACAGTGATGCTAGCAATGTGTCCAGTTCTTCATGGTAGCTGTTCATTATGCTCGCATATGCTGTGGCTTTTTTACTATTCCTTTTGTATGTTCTTAAGCAGCTGCCATTTTGGTTAAGCCTGGTGAGCTGGAGGGTCCAAGGAATGGCATGGGCTGCCTGGAAAGCCTTTGCGAAGGGAAAGTCTTACCTCAGTATTACATGGATAATAGTGCTGATCTGCATTATGGGTTTGCTGTAAGCATTGCCGGAATAAAATGTGCAATGTGTTTTGAACGCTCTGGAGAAATACTCTGTAAATGCTAAACACGAGGGAATGTGTGCCTCACTGGGTTTCTGGCTGTCTATTTACCCATTCCATAGGGTCGGCGTTTTCCTTGCCTCTACTAACATTAGCCTCATGGTCCCAATCCCCTTGACTGGACCCAATGGCCCAAGTAAATCCACTCCTGGTTTGTTACACGAGGTAAGCTGCTCTAAAACACATGGCAGACAAAGCATTCCTGTGAAATTCCATGGACCGTGGTTTAGGCAGTCGGTATTGTGCCTTTTCGATATAAGATGGTATGGAAACAACCTTTCAGTTTCTTTCTATTGACTTTGGCAGAAATTAGTCACAATATGGCATATATTCAGAAACCTAGCATAAGTCTAGCTTAGTCTAAACTTTTGAGACATCTCATGTTTTTAATCTTGCAGAATACTTATGGATTGACAATTATTATTTATAAGGTAATAGAATCTGCCATGTTATTGAATATAAAAATGGTTTCCAGCTCTGCAAGGAGGTTTCCATTTCATCATGTAGTTTATTGCTCTCTTTCTCAAAAGAGGTAGATGTTGACTATAAATTCTTCAGTCAGCATCTGCTGAAACAGGAACATGCACTTCTAGTGATTCAAGGGGGAGAGGTTCTTCCCTTCATGTCCATTTGATGGATCACTTGGCACAAACAGGGCAATATCCATAAATTTTCAGTGAAAGTGTTTCCAATTGCCCAAATCAAAGCCACACACATCTGAAAAACATACTGTAGGTCAGTCTATTAGCTGAGTTAATATTGGTATAATTTGGCAGGCTAATTATCATTGTAATAGTCATCAGTATGGCCTGCACTTGGTCCAAGCTCACTGATGCTGTCCCCATGGTCCTTGGAATTCTGCCGTGGCCTTTAAGAAATGATCACTTGAAAAAGTTATTGGTAACTCTGCACAGAAACTGTCTGCTTTAGACTGATACCAGGGAATGCTCATATGCTTTTGAATCACATAGTTTAAAGTGGATTTCCATTACTCTGGAATTAAGAAAAATCTTACTTCTACACACTAGTGTTACCAAGCACAGACACTGACTTAGTAAATGTGTTGCCATGACTCTGTGCTTGCTTGTCTCCTTTCTCAGCAAGCAGCTACTCCGTGTTCTTTACTTCAAGCCCTTTTCTGCTTAGCTGAGAGGATGGAAATGCCTACGCTCTACACTGGATCACTTCACCTGCTGAACACATGTTCACATGTTTGCAGCACATGCCAGTACGTGTGAGCAGCCATTCTGAATATTCAGTCCCAAGACTGTGGTTACTGGGGGATTATATTAGTCTTGCACAACCCACAGTTGTCAGGTTCACCCTGCAGAATGAGCCGCAGCCATGCACTGAATGTTAAAAATAGCAGCTCGCATACTGTGGCTTAGATAAGTTAAGGCATGCAGTTTTGACCATGGGATCCAAGCAACTAACTGGAGTAAAACTGCATTTTAAATTGGAAACTTTTCCAATTAATTTCCTTTTAGTGGAAATTTTCCTTTTTCCATTTTAAGACAAATAAAGTGGATCAAGGAAGAAATGCAAATCCTGCAAACTAAGATAAATCTAGAATGTATACAGGACAACTTTTCACAATATCTCATCAATGAAGAATGAAAATAAATAAGCATTTGATCAAAACATTCTTATATGAGTGCCCTTTCACACTTACTTTGCTCCCTACCTTCTCCCCCACTGTCTTCTAAACAGTCTTCCTCCAGTTTCAACATCCGCAAAAGCTATTTCAGGTTAAAGCTCTTAGATTCTGATATAAGCTTTTTAATGCAGTGAAACCATCACAAAAGAAACAAAAAGGTGGGAAGGGACGGGACGGGACGGGATGGGACAGGAAGTGGGGGTAAGAGTGCCCCATAAGTGCTGTTTTCTCGCAGCATGTTTTTTTCCAGAATAAATTCTGTATCATTAAATCTATCTTCTAGTTGCTGATCTCTGCCTTAGTACTACTGACAACACCCAGGTACCTGTGTTGATCCAGTCTTTCATAGGTATAGTATCTGCCTTTTGGCAGCAAATCATAGGGGGGAAATAAAACAAGTATCATAATAGATTTCTAGAAATAACTTTTTAAAAACCAGAACAAAAATGCACCATTTCAGAAATCTCACATGGGTGTGATTTCCTCTAACGACAGAAGTAGCAGAGCAGGAGTGATTTCTCTCTTCTTGTTCATTCTCTGGGCCTGCAGGTGGTGTGAAAGTACCTTTTTGTAGTTACGAAGCTGAACGCTCCTCCCTTATGTTCTAGAGAAGTTATTGCCTTTTGAGGTTTAGCCTCAGGATCCTAGAACCAAGGAAGCATTTCACTAGAAACAAGTGCCAGATGTTGATGTTTTGATAGGACATAAGTGCAGAGCCCTTTCTGCAGTTTTTAATCAGCATACAACTCACACAACACTGACGGCAATATACTATCTGCTAGATATTCTGTCTTGGTAATAATTGAAAATAAATTCTAATGTAGCAATCAGCAGTCAATAAACTGAAATATCCTTCCCAATATCACACAGACCAGTGGGTCCATACTGTGCAAGATCACATCTATGCTTTATCCATGGTTTCTCAAGCAAATTCTGTGCTGTCCTTGAGATGCAGGTTCACTGCCACAGCGCAGGAACCTGAAGGATTACTGTGGCTTTCCCTGTATTTACATTAGAAAGCCACAGGCCGGCTGCTGTGTGTGTAGCCAGTCAATTAATGTCACAAATGTCAATTTACATCTGAGATTAGAATATCAAAGCAGCCCAGATTCATTTATGTTTTTTATCAGGCAGCGTTAGAGCATGGTTCATTCTCTACTGCCTGATTTTTCCATGGGTTTTGTACTTTTCATTCATGTAGCATCAATTTTCAAATATTATGAATAGTTTTGCTGAAAGTTTTTTGCAGAGGGCTCACTGCATGGGCCATGATAGGTTAGAGAAAACACAGTCATGTGCAGCAAAACATCCTATAGATACTTTCCAATTTTTCCATTATGCATTGTTATTCCATGGAGGTTGTCATGACACCCAGCTTCCTACACATGGTGTGGGAAGCTGGTTCTTGTCATCACCCACACTCCACTGTCATCGCTTTTAGGCCCTGCCTGCAGCTTGTAGTCCAGGGCCAGTATCAAGAGTAGGCTTGCTTGGGTACCTGCTGAGGCACCACATTCCAGCTGGGGCCCACTGACAAGAAGTCCCTGGATTTGCTCTTCCTGTTCACCATGGCAGCCTGCTTATTCACCTGCCTTTCATTCAGGTCCAGGAATCTGTGGGAAGCAGGCATCTACAGTTAAAACAAGTGTGGGGAACCTAGGTTTGAGGGCCAAATCTGACCCTCCTGGGATCCTCAGGTGGCCATATAGCTTTCCCCCTGGCCTCACCCTTTCCTGTAACCACTGATCATTTCAGGGTTTCCTGAGCTCTCTGCAATTCCCTGCCCTTTTTAATGGTTGAAACACATTTTCTAAGACTTGGTTATTGACAGAATGAACATTAAGGTGAACTATAGTTTGATATTTTAGCCCCACACTTTTTGCCTTCAGTTCTGCCCACTGGAATGCGGCCCTTCAAAACATCTCTGAAATTAAATTCAGCCCTGTGGCTGATTAAAGTCCCACATCCCAGAGTTTAAAACATCTGGTAGCAGCTGTTGAGGAAAACTTCATCCTGAGATCTGGATAGTCACTGCCTGTCAGGGTAGACACTGCTAGGCTAAATACCTAAATAATCTAACCTGTTATAAAGCAGCTGCATTTGTTTTAACCTCTGTTAGGTTACAGCTTTCAGGTCAATGACCAACAGAGCTATGGGTGGAAGTGATATTCATTTAATTCTCATTTTAATATGAAATTACCTAGTTTACACATCCTGAATTAGAACACAAACCAGAAAGCCTATACCATTGGGGTTTTGCATGCTTCCATTTTTTTGGATGGAGTTCTCGGTTTTAAAAAAAATGCATGCAAAAATGCATATATTAGAGAGGCTTGCACACAAACAGCATATATTATTGGGAAGTGCCTGCAGAACATGCATCTGGTAAAGGAAGTTGCATTAAAATGCTTGCAAATTTTCATGTGAACAAAAATGCATAAAGTTGTTTTGTGTGGAACTATTAAAGATGTAGACTTACAAGGAAATAGGGTGGAATAAACTTGTTCTTGAAGTATGTGGATGTGATAATAAACAAAACAGACTCCTAAGTAAGGGACTTTTAGACATCCATATATGTTGCTACTTTTGAAAAAAAAAAGGAAAGAAAAGATTAACTATGTTGTATTTCTGAACTTACTTTGGAGTAAACACCATTTGTTCCATATCTCAGCAACTGTGGATGGGAATGCACTCTTAAAAAACAAAATATACCCAGTTAGAAAAGGCCATATCTAAATATGTTCAGTTTTGCTTTCCATTATCATCATATACTGGAATCAGATTGCCTTTTAAGAAATTAACTACTAAGTTGTTAGAGTTAAGCATTTTTCCTTGAGAAGTAATTCCTTGAGAAGTAATTTTTGTGCCTTTGTATTGTCAGTATAAATAGGGATAATAAATTTGTATTATCATTTTTGTAATTGGGTAAATATTTTTGAAGGTTCTTGGTGTAGGATGAAGCTATCAGATTTATCCCAAATGCCTACATAGTACACCACCAGAATGTCATGTCCTAGACAATTTACTTGCTTATTAAGGCTTTTGTAATACATTTAGGAAAGGTAGAAATGCTAGCTGATCATGTGATATGTTTAATAGATAAAATAATCATAGATTAAATATAAGATCTATATTAGGATCACTGATGAAGGCTGCAGACATTGAGCTTAAATAATGTCAAATATGCTACCACAGATTTGTAATTGAGAGATAATTAAGCTAAAATCCATAATTAATTCACTGATCTTTACTATTAACCCCTTATACTAATTAATCAATATATAATATAATATAATACAATACAATATAATATTTTTATAAGAATAAAAATTGATCCCTGGACCTTCTTCATGCCAAGCATGTGCTCAATAAGGATTGGTCCCACTTCTCCCAAAATACAGCATTCTCAGGTGGTTACTTCAGACTCCAAAACTGAACTGGAAGGGTCTCTAGATCAGGTGTCCTCAACCTTTTTCACCAGGGGCCCAGTTGAAAGCTGCCGGTGCTGGGCGCAGGCCGGAAAGGTGGTGCTGGCGGTGCACGCGGGCCGGGGTGGGGGCGGGGCATGTGGTGAGGCGAGGGCGCACATGCGCCACGAGCTGGGCGCACGAGGCATAGGCTTGCTTGTTTGGAGATCATTTTCTCTGAGTGAGCAAACCACTGCCTCCCCACGCTTGGGCCGAGGTGGGCAGCAGTCCAAATGGGCATGGCGGGCCGGAAGAATGGGCATGGCAGGCCAGATCCAGCCCCAGGGCCGTAGTTTGAGGACCCATGCTCTAGATAAACCATGTGGCTGGCAAATCAGGAGGAGTCCCTCTTGAACAGAACCAGAGAAGGAGGGATTTAACATAGCAAGTCATCTTGTCCAATCTCAGCTTAGCTGGTCAATTGAGAAACGTCTGCCATTATTCCAACCAGTCCACACACAGTGGGTTCTTACCTGAGGGTGGAGCTAACTCTGTTCAGTTGGAAAGAGAGGTGAGGAATTCAGTTTGGAAATGTTTCTTAGCTTGAGCGGTAACCCTTTTCCCTAATTAGCTGGCTCACTAACTTAACAAATATCTTTTGCTAATGGAATATGCCTTTTACATCATAAAGCCAGCCTGGCTGATCCACTTGAACATAGTAATGGCAGTTGTTAGAAGTAGCTTGTCTTGATCTTGATCTGCTTGGAAGAAAAAAGGAAAGGAAACCAGAGAGACCACTTCCCAGCATGTACCTGCACTGAACTATGGCTTATAAGTATTCCATGCTGAGGCTAAACTTTGTGGGGAAGATTTACACATGACCATGTGACTTAACAGGTACCCAAGAAGATACACAAAGACTCACCAATCCACATGGGAGATGTTTTTCTACGGTGACATCCTGTATATTTGCAGAAAATGGACAAAGATGCCAAGACCACATACCCAGGAACAATCACAAGTGATTTTAACTTACCCAAGTGGCACTGCACTGTGATGGAGGTTCTGACTGGGTGGGCTAACTCAGTCCACACATACCCGCTGCAGCTCTGTCAGGCTACCATGGAAAAGAAGCTCTTACATAACTCAGTGTGCAAGTGGAAAGGGTCTCTACTCCGGAAATACTGCATTGCAGACAGATGAAATCAAATCAGTGCAAAAAGTTATTCAAGATTTAAGTTCCATTCAGATACCACAGTCTTAATCCAACCCACTGAAAACTATATTTCTCTGAGGTTCTATGAACCTCAGTCTCTGAGAGAATTCTCACTGTTCTCATCAGACAATTTACCAGGATTCTTGGGGGCAAACCACAACAGTTGCATTTTTATCAATATGGGGTGTGTGTGTGTGTGTGTGTTTCAGTTCAGAAGGGCTTATTCCCAGTGAGTAAGTGAGTAAAGGATTGTAGCAGAAAAATCTTTCTTACTAGGAAAATATATTTTATTAGGGAGTAAGTTGAAGAAGAAATTCCAATACTTCGGCCACCTAATGAGAAAGAAGGACACTGGAGAAAACCCTAATGCTGGGAACGGTTGAAGACAACAGGAGAAGGGGACAGCAGAGGTTGAGGTGGCTAGAGGACGGTCACTGGGTGGTCAGGATGGGCTTGGGTGGACTCCAGGAAATGGTGGAGGACAGGAGAGCCTGGAGAAATGTGGAACTGGAGGAAGTGTTGGACACAACGAAACAAACAAGCAAAAAGGGCTTGTAAGTGCCATGTAACTTAATGGGGACTTACTTTTGAGTAGGCATGCTCAGGATGAAACGCAGCCTACAGAACTGCTTTTGTTTTAGGTAAATATGAATAATTCCATGCTTTATTAGCTCTTGGTATTTAAACAAAACAAAACAAAAACCTTCTGCAGTTATAAATGCTTACATTTAAAGTCCTTTAAGAAACATTATTGTATTTATTTTCCACCTTTTAACATAAATGATCCCAAAGTAATTTACATACAATAATACAAGTGACATGTTTAATATAATTTAGTAGAACTATTCAAATGCAAAAATACAAATATAAGCACACTTTCAGTTAAATCATAAATGCTTAATGAAATAGAAATGTTTTCCTTTGTCACTGAAAAGAGACCAAGCCAGAACATAGATAACATCGCAGAAGAGTGTATCCTGTAGCTCCAGAGACACTATGAAAAATCTACTACTCTCAGAAGCTCAGCTTCATTACAAGCAAGAAGTCATCAGAGCTGGACTTACCAATAGATCCTAGAACCCTTAGGGACTCTTATAGGAGAAGATGTTTTCAGAAATAGCAAGAGGTCAGGCTCAGCAGGACTTCACAAAATAAAAAACAACCCAAAGTCAGGCTCAGGGAAAAAGGAAAAACAAAACTGGTAATGAACCAGGTACATCAGAATTGGTGTGATATTTTCTCAGTAGTTCTCACTTGATAACAAGTGTACCAATTGAAGTTTCTGGACAACTTTCAAAGCATTTCTGGCATTATGTATCAGCTGATGTTTCTGGACCATTTTTAAAAGCAGCTGTACAAAGAGCACATCCTAATAATCCAAACTTGCTGTCATGGGAAATACGCTCATTAAATTCAATTTATGCATGAACCATTGGATCAATATTTCTATATTTGGTGTATTTTTGGATTCTAGTTTTTAAGAATTATGCCAGTTTTTTATTTTGTACATTAAAATGAATGATAACATTTTGTCATATATATAAGTAGAAATGCAGGTTGTATACATGAAAATGTTTTTTCTTAGTGCCTCACATGTTTCCTCTACATAAAGTTAACTTTATAGCTATTTCTGACTGTTGAATATGCTGTCAAAAAAAACCAAAACCAAAAACAGTCAAAGGAAGAAGAACAGTTAACTGCGCAGCATTTGCTCTTGGCATGAACTAGCAGTCAAAAGTGCATATTTATCACAATGTATAAAAAGCATGTACTTCAGTTTGAAAGATGGTAGAAGGGATGGTTTCTGCCAAGAAAACATTGATATATGTAGCAATCCAATGGCACAGATCCCAAGGTCAAGCCACCAGATGTGGGATGTATGATGAAATGAAGAACACCGAAGAAAGATGTCCAACATGAATGATGCATATGCAAAGGGGAAAAATGAACATTTTTTAAATGCACCTAGAAAGAAAGGATAATTTTAGGAATATAAATGTTGCAGAGGAATACTTGTTCTCAGGTGGTCTGAAAGAAATACACTGGAGACAAATATGTCTATGTCTGTGAAGAATGCCTTCCATAACCTCACATGTCCAAGAGCACTTATATTATTTCTCTGTCTAGAATATCCTTTCAGCTGAGTGCATATCATATTGACCAACTTAAGAATTATATTAACTGGAAAAAAAAGAAAAGAAATCCTTTGCCAAGTACCCATTTCATTAATCCTAATACTGCAAGGATCCAAGAATCAAATAGTTTTATCTCCAGTTAGTATATGATAAAATCATTATTCTGTGAGAAAATGAACAAAAATGGTCAAAGTTGGATTGCATGTATCTATCCACAACTCTGTGAATTAAACACTCTACTCCCTAAAAAGCATAGTGCATAACTAAAGCACTTAACATATTGGCAGAAGACGAACATCCGTGTCTTCCCTGCTTTAACTCTGAAGCTGTTTATTCTGGCTAATAAGATAATGTAAAAAATGTCATAGACAGGTCAGCTTCCATGATCAAACTTGGCTCTTGACTTGTAGATGCGATGGGTCTCTGGAAATGGCTCTAACTCGGAACCTTGTCTTCCCAAAGTCAAAATACTTGTGGATCTGGGATACTCAAAGGACTCAACATATCCTTCCTGTTTTAACTACAATACTTCATTCCTAGAACAAAATGAATGAGTAAAAAGATCCCAGTGAATCTAATACATGAGCAGTCATTGGCTAGCAGGACTAACAGATATCTCTGGAGATGTAAATACTGTAATTTACAAAGGTGTTACCAGTACTGTCCCACTCTGTTTTGTATTAGATATAAATTATTATTCCGTGAGAACTTGCAGATTAGCTTGAGAGCACAGGATGTCTCTCAAGTCCAGGTCATATCACAAATCCTGAGTCACCATTTTCCATCAATGACTTCTTAAGACCTCTGCATTGTTGGTTTAATTAGCTGGTCCTTTCACTGTATCTCTCTCTCTCTCTCTCTCTCCCCCTCCCCCTCTCTCCATCTCCATCTCCATCTCCATATCTATCTATATCTATATCATCTATATCAGTGTTTATAAGAAAGAAATAAGCCCAAGGCACACAGCATATGCGTATGAACTGGAACCATATTTCTGTTTGTGTGAAAAAATTGTAATAAGTCCAAACTGATTTCAGATTAAAATCACAGAGCTTGGATTATATCCAGTGTGGCAGGGGGAGCCCAAGCAAGGCATCTAAGAGAAGGCTTGTGAAAGAATAGAAACATTAGCACACCTAGCCAATGAAATTGCACGAGAAAGCTATAGATGCAGAGGAATTTTTAAAAGCATTATTTTATTTCAGTTTTTCTAATTTTAATTTGATAGCATTGGTTACGCACTCGATTCAGACCCAGCTGCAGGTTTTTCAGGGGTCCAACAAGGACCCTCAGGGGGGATCCAGTATACATTTGTGGGTTTTCCTTGGCAGGCTTACCAGTTGGTGGAGGCGGGCAGCAACAATATGATATGCACATGGTGGTTTTGAGTCATCTGCCATTCTAATTATGGCAGTGATGCTTCAGGATGTTGTGGGTGACTCAAGCAGTGAATGGCTCGCAGATCCACATGCTACAGAGTGACCAATGCCGCCTCAGGCCCCAGCAGCAGTCTGAGTGTACCCCATGCGGGTGTGAGACTGTCTCAGTTTAATATCATGTTTCTTCTTTCCAGCTGGGAATTTTCTTTCTCAAAAGCATCACACCTGAGCATATCTACTCCACAAGCTTGTAACCTGTAATAATTTTTTGTTCTTTCTTGCGGTTTAACTTCTGTACTATATGTAAGAAATTATAGATGGCTCCTTAGACAGTGCAATTCTTCTCTCAATAACAGAACTATGAAATTCTGGATAATTATTTAAAACTAAATCATGAATGGTCAGGCCACTGATACAGTAAAAAGCCAAAATGTTGAAACATGCAAAGTTATAATAGAACTCGTTCCCCCTGCAAAAAAGAAAAAAAAAAAAATACTGACAAGGATTCTTTAAAAGAGCTCTTCATTTTTCAGCTGATCAGCCATTAGCCATCATGGTGTAGACAGTCCTAGTCATACAAAAATGCTTATTTAGCAATTAGGTCTCTGATGAGCAGTTTGCTTGGTTTCAGAAAAACAATTCACATCCATCTTCTTTTCATATAGTTGCAAGGGACTGGGCAGTGGGACATGCTGCTGTTTTCCACCAGACGCCAAATGCAGTGTTGCTTTCCAGCTAGCACTGGAACTACTGTACTGTACATCTTGAATATGCTTTTCTGGAGCATTGCTCTATTGTTCTTGGACGCCTTAGTGAGGGTTATTTGTTTTTGTAGAGAACCATGAATGAGAAAATAATTTATTTTCCATTTACTGTGACTGGCTAAGTATTCTCCATATTTGCCCACTTGAACACTACTTTCCACACCATGAATTTTGCAACAATGTTTTGCTACATACATTTGGGGAAACCAGCTAATTACATTGATTAAAGTCGTGGCCATATGAGGTTGCCAACTGACCAGGAAAAAATAAATTGGTCTGCTGTTCTGCCCTGTAAGAGTAGCATATTTTGTGGATTGCAGAAACTGAAGCTTTGATGCATGCTAACTGCCACCAAACAAGCTTCTCTTAAAGACACCTCTGCAAGGGTCAGTTCCAAAGCTGAGTTCTCTTACAGTGATGCAGCTTCATGCCCTGAAGCCCCTTCCCCTGGAAACACAAAATGGGACTCTCACCTCTCTCCGCTATGATTTTCTAAAATCAGCAGGAGTTAAATGAGTAATCCTAAACAAGCCCCACTGGATTCTGTGGGGTCTCTATGAGATAATTAGGTATGTAATTGCAACGTATAACTGAAAGGAGGAGCTCCCATTCCTGGCAAAATGGTCAGGCGATGGGCACCTCTTGCAATGGAAAGCAGCTACTGTTGCCACAGTTCGAGTGGAAAGTGGATTAGTACAAGTTCATCGGCCATGTGTATTTCCTTCCTTTCCTTCATCTCTACCTGCTCCCAATCTCAGGGTTCAGGACATGCGTTGCTAACCTCACCTAAGCTAATGATGGGCAACTCCCCTTTGGAAATGGGGCACTAAATGCACTTGGAGAACTCTCAATGAACATTGAGGGGAATCGTCTGTGTTTCATGTTGCATCTGCATCTGATGGACCAAGCAAATCCATATGGAAAGCAACCCATGGGGGTTTGGGTGATGCCCAAAACACTTCAAATTTGACCAAACATGATAGGTCAAACCCTGAAGGATCCTACATAAGCTCAGCCTTCCCTTTCATTCAGGGCACAGAATGATGACAGCAGAATGGTTTGCTCTCTGTTTTCTGGGATGGTGAGTGCAAAGACAGGACAAATCCCAGGGTTTGGCTAGCTCCTTGACTGCACTTTCCTTTTTCAAAAAAGCCACCACACCGCTGCCAGCACTGAGGCTGGGGCTGCTGGCACAGCAGCAACATTTGCAGGATGGGGTGTGCAGGTGCGCCAATGTGCTGTCCATGTCTCCCGTATGGGGCCGTAGAATCTTCCCAAGAGCATCTATCAGAGTTCCCTTAAGTGATGTTGTCACCCAGCAGAGAGGAAGTGAAGTTTTCCTTCAGCCTTCTTAGGCCTCTGCTCTCCTACGCTGGTGCATGTTCCCATATCCCATCCACCCCTTTGCCTCTCTCTGGACCCACTCTGAACTCCTGGAAAAACAGATGGATCCACCACTTGCCAGTGGTATGTTCTGCCGACTTGTCTGTCAGGGCAACATACCAGCAAAGCAGGACTTGGGCTGATTACACCAAATGCTGAACCACTTCAGCTGGTGGATTCTCAGTTTAGGACCCCTCAAAGGAGAAACTTTTACTGTACTGCTACTAAGCAAGCCTGCAGAAGGAGACATACATGATTAATCACAATGAAACCTGACTCAGTGGGCTGATGATAGAAAATATGTGTATTGTGTGTGATTTTGTTATTTTACATGTCAGTTTACAGTATATAGTTCCCCCTTGAGTGCTCAATAATTAAAATTTCATTTTCCTTTTTACACCCAAATCACCCAAGAGGCACTGGACAGCTGAAAATCATTGGAGAAAGTAATCATGTTTATTTGAACTTCCCATTATTCAACATACTCTGTGTGATTCTGGTTTTGTTCCAAGACTGAAAAAGTCAGGGGACCAGTGCAGTAATCCTCCAAGTATCTTGTGTAACGGATGGACTGCCAGAATCTGAATCCTGGACACGGCTCTGCCGGTAAGCAGCAGTTCGGTTCACGCAGCATGTTTCTGCAGGACTAGAAGCACACCTGTGTGGCCTCTGGGGACCTCTATAAAAGGCTCCTCTGTTCTGCTCAGTTTACCTGATTCTGCTGCCAGTTCTGCAACACCTTCCATGATGCTTTGGCTCCTGCCTGGGCCTGGCACTGCCCTTGCCTCTGTGCTGAGGATGCTTTGCCAGGCACCTGATCCTTGCCTTTGCCTTTGGTTCTGCTCCACTATCTGGCCCTGGCTTTTCCTGTTGTCCCTTTGCCTCGGTCCCTGCTGCATCAGTGCCAAGATCTTCATCCACCTGCATCATGCCTGGTCCCAGTGCTCCAACCACAGAGACCTGCTATCTGCATCTCAGACCTGTCATGGGGATTGTACTTCTGAGTCTATCTCTTCACAGAATTCACACAGTGTCAGTTCACACAAAGAGGGGGAAATACTCGCCTGTAGCCCAATTCCCCCTTTGTGTGTACCGGGTACAGAATACAAGGGTTTGGCATACCATCCTAGGGTAGCAGGACACCCTCTCCAGGTTTGTGCAGCCTCCTCAGGAAGAATAACTGTACCAGCGGGCTGTCTATAACAAGATATGTGGAGAGGGAAATAGGCCACTGTGACTTATCTGCCCTCTGGGATCACAGAAACCCAGTCACTGTTGGATCTATGATGCACTCTTTTAACCATGCACGAGTCACGAAGTATCTATGCAATGGACCTTGTCTTTCATCACCAGACCTATGCGCATATTTCAGAGCTCAGCATAATTGTAGCTTTCATCACATTCACACTATTTTTTCAGTGCTAAGAGTACATTTGTTATGGCTGGCAACCTGAAGACTTTACACTGTAAATCTTGGAAGTCGTTTATTAAAGGCTTGTTTTTCCTTTCAATACGGCCTTGTTTCACACTATTCCGAAGTACTAAT
This sequence comes from Varanus komodoensis, assembly GCF_004798865.1. Lineage (NCBI taxonomy): Eukaryota > Metazoa > Chordata > Lepidosauria > Squamata > Varanidae > Varanus > Varanus komodoensis. The sequence continues at coordinate 19,313,619 of NW_025335589.1, read as the reverse complement.
ATAAACAGGGGCTGAAAATTATCCTGATCTGAGGCATCTGAGATTTCATACTTCATGCCTAAGGATTCCATTCTTATAGATCAGTATTCAGCTCTGGAAAGAACTAGGACAGACATAGCAAATCTACAGCAATGCCCATAAGAAGTGTCATGCCATTGGTTTGGGTAAGAACTTTCTAGAAGGAATGTTAGCATAGGAACACTGAGCTTTTGGACTGCTGTGGAGCGAAAATCCCCAGCCTTGGCACAGCATAACTACAGCAAACAGGGAAACTTTACTCTGTTGTGTGATCAATTTGGCTTAAACAAGCCAGAATGGTTTATTTAAGCTGTAGCACATGTTGGGGACAGCTTGGGGTCATTCACTTAATCACCTGCCAGGTTGTGGCTTGTCATGTCATTCAGATCCAGGTGACATGGCTTCTTTGAGGAGAACAGCCCTCAGATAACTGAAGAACAGCCAGTGGGTTATTGGAAGGTCATTTTTCTGTCAAAAAAGTCATGTCACCCAGGTTCAGATGGGATTTATTTTAACTTCCCATTATTCATTGTATTATGCCATTCTGGTTTACTCCAAAACTGCAAAAGACAAAGGACCAACAGTAATATTTCAACTGGACTTCAGCTGCTGTCCTGTTCTCAAATGTACTTGTCAAAATAGTCTTTGTGGAATATTCATTTGAGGAACCTGGTATTTGTTCTTCTGCAGTGTACTTGTTCTTGGCAACTGGATAGCCAAGATCACTGGTAGTTCAAGCCATCTAGTTGTGTGGCTTGCTGATGAGTGGCAGTAAAAAAAAATAGTGCAAGATTGAATTGGTTGTCAGGAATATCCAAACCAAAAGTATCCAGTCCCTTGGAGGCTTTGGAGAAGAGATTATCCTCATTACATTTCTTTGTTGAAGCCAATAATTTCCCCTGTGCTAGAATGAAACATGCTAGTTGACCCCCTGGCAAAGAGCTATAACAACCTTGCCAAAGGGTAAAAGAATAGGATATGTAATTGCTGTTACCTTCAAATCACAGAACCAGATTTCTTAACAGTTGCTGGTTTAAAAACAAAAATCAAAGGAAGGTTAATATGTTTCTAAGGCATTAGTTTAGTGTGATTTTTATCTTTTTGCCCTTACAGACAGGCTGGGCTATTTTGTTATTTTATTTTATTTTATTTTAGTCTTCCTAATGCCAAAAATAGGAAAAAATATATGTGAATGAAAGAAGCTTTCAGTATCTAGAATGAAGGGCACCGCATGAGCATAATGAGTAAGTGAGATCCTTCAAACATGCACTGGAAGAAAATGATTAGTTGCATAAATTAACCTTGAAATTCAGTGTGTCAGGAGTTCTGATTTCCTGTGGCACACAGTCACACGGACAAATGTAAAATGTGAATGTAGCAATTAGCTGGCAACAATTATCATGATCTCAATAGGTCCTTTTTCCAGATGCCACATTCCAAGAATTGCATTAGACATATCCATGATTTCCCAACGGACCCATTGCTTGCACAAACGTACCCTCTGGCATAATTAAACAATCAAATAAGAAGATGAAGATGGTGAAGAAGGTGAACTATTCTTGGGCAACCGAGATGAAAAGTGATATTTATTCATTTTTAATGAATCTAATACTAATTTAATGAAATGAACAGAGAGTAGATTTATGGGAATGCTACTAAATCTATTATGTTTTCTTCATTATAGTCTATGTAGTGCAGTTTGTTCTTTCCTATAATTGTGGCCATTGCTAGCAAGTTTAGACTGGCCTGGGTGGCTTCAGCCTAACAAATGGACAATACTGTGAGAGTCTCTTGAAAAAACTACTACAGTAATAATGCCAATTTGTATCCTCAGAGGAAAAACATTTTTCAAAATGGAGGCATTTCCATGGTTTAAATTATTAGAATCTGGTAGATAAGGCAAGTTATGGTTTGGCACATATATGGATTTACTGGGATAATAACAATTTATTGAGATGGTAATAAATGTTGCATTAGACTAAGGAAAATAGTTTATCTTGGGACTGAGGTGTAAAAATAAATCATCGCATGCATATCAGTAGCATTTTTTGCCAAGATTTTAAAAATATATATTCCTAGTACAATTCAACGTCAAAAGGGCAATCATTTTCCAATAGTAAATATTTCATTGACACTGAAATCTTGGACATTTATAAAATATATTTGCTCTCAGGCACTCCACCTTTCTTACTTGACAATCCTCATCAAAATTGGAAAGCATGTATGTTTAGATAGAAAGTTCTTATTTTGTTCAATCAGCAAAGGTATTTCATCATCCTGTACATAACAGTGAACTCATTCTCTGAGCGTAAACCCTTATGTAGCCCGGCACCAGCTATGTACAAGAAGGAATTTGCAGCTCTCTTAGGGAAACTCCAAGTATTGCAGAAGTACAGAAAAATCTTTACTGGGGGCAGGGAACTAGGAGAGGAACAAAACACAACCCCATGACGACTGCACATTTTACATGGCCGTACAATCTAAGTTACCTTTGTAAGGGAAAAAACAGAAAACTGCGAGAGGGAATGTTATGGCATTCTAATCAAAAACTCTCCATGCTGCAACATTTGGTGTCAGGTTCCACTTGTTTCTGTGTTAATTTCAGGGAATCAAAAGTGCTGTAAGCAGACTGGGTGTTCTCTTTCTTTGTATTGATGGCTTTTACGCCTTTTCAAGTAGGGCATGTTCTTAGAACATGTCATGCATTGCATCATTTATCAATGGCGTGCATGGATACAAATTGTAACTTTCCCATACAATATGCAGGTGAACAATATCCCTTTAAGGATTGGAAATGACTCCCTTGAATCTTGAAGGCAAAAGCTGCACTTTATATATGGGCACTCCATTAATAAATGATGCTGCAAGTTTTTATACAGTGCTGCAAGTCAGTTAAAGGAGGCATGAAAATTGCTTTGGGGTGGAGATAACAGTGGGGTACCCTTTGAGGAGATTCAGCCAGGGGTTGGGACTTGGAAGAACTGCAGGAGGCAGTAAAGGGCAGATTGAGGTGACTCATGGGTCAGAGTAGAATTCCCTATGGCCCAGAGTTTTCATAATCCAGGTTTAAAGTAACATCTGATTGTGGCCTTATAGCTAGAATTTATTAAATTTTTTTATTAAAATGTTTAGATACTGTCCATATTAGCCAAATGGCTCTCTGAACAGTTTAGAGCCAGTGTGGTGTAGTGGTTAAGAGCGTGGGACTGGGACTCAGGCGATCCGGGTTCTAGTCCCCGCTCAGCCATGGAGCCAACTGGGTGACTTTGGGCCAGTCGCAGACTCTCAGCCCAACCTACCTCACAGGGTTGTTGTTGTGGAGATAAGATGGAGGAGGAGAATGATGTAAGCTGCCTTGAGCCCTTTGTAGGAAAAAGGCAGGATATAAATCGAAAAATAAATAAATAAATAAAATAATAAAAGCTAAAAGAAAAAAAGAACCAGCACGATAAACAATGCAACATAATATGTATAAATTGCTATTTTATTTTAATATGTGATGATTGATTTTATTGTGCTGGGTCTTGTGAGTTGCCCAGAGGTGTTCTGGCAAGATTCTGGTTTTAAATAAATAAATAATATATGTCATACTGATATCCAATTAAGTACTAATACAAAGGTAAATAATAAAATAGCATGTTTTAAAACAATTAAAACAATGAGAAAATAAAAAAGGTTTTAGCTTAGCACAGGGCTTTTTTTGTCATCGAACGCACTGGAATGGAGTTCCGGCACCTTTTTTCCCAATGGATTTTACAAAGTGATTTTGAATTGTAGCAGATCAGCAGCAAACATCATTAACATAGTGCCTGCAGGCTGCTTTTGTGTCTGCTATCTGCTCTCTGATAGTGAGATAGCCTTGCTCTTGGCTTGGGACTCTCTGCTGTGTGTGTTGTCCTGAGTGAGTTCTGGCATTTTTTTTTTTTTTTTACAAAAAAAGCACTGGCTTAGCACTGAAAAGGATGCCACAACCTTCCACAGTCAGGATGCCACAACCAAAAAGATCCTTCCCCTGGTGGCCCACCTTCCTTGCAACTTTTAGAGTTGGCTCCCAGAGAAAGTCTGGGTAGCCATGCATGGGAGGAGACACTGCTTCAGATATCAAGGCCCTAAAGTGTTTAGGGCATTGTACGCCAATGTGTGCACCATAAAGTGGACGCAGACTTCAACTGGGACATATGCAATGTGCTATATGCTTCTTCCTCAACCTGCTGGACAGCTCTAGTCTCTGGCCTTGCAGAGCAGCAACTCTCACTAGCCCCACCCCCCATTTCCTGGTCTTGCTCAATCTTCTCAGGTCAGATCCGGAGGCTGCAAACAGCTGTCTTTCCCCAGGTTGGAGCTGACACCCTATACATGCTTAAGCCATTGACCCACAGCATCTAGGTCTGTGCAGCATGCACTGTGAAACTGGACTGCTGACTTCTTTTGCCAGCCACTCCCAGAATTCTTTTTCTAAAGAAGAGTGGAGTATACACAATCTTAAAATTGAGTGTGTGTGTGTTTCTCTCTTTTTATCTAGCTATCTATGGCAGTGGTTATGGGCAAGGAAGAACAGCAATGGGGGATGTAGCCACACTGGCCCCTATTCACCAGTGCTGGTCTGTCATCAGGTGGGAAAACAACCCTGTGATGCAAACTGCACTATGTTATTTCCTACATACCTTTCCTATGAAGTATGAAAATTGTACGTCGTTAACTGTTTTGCCTTAACTGTGCACACAGGAATTTTGTGGCTGTAGCCTTCAAATAGCCATTTCTATGAAATGGAATCCCAGCGTCAGGAGGTTTATGTGTGAAAATGGGTCTTGCTGCCAAAGGGAAATTCCTGGGAGGATTTTCTGTGCTTTACAGAGCAATAGCTTAGGTTGTAAAGTGACCTGTGGTAAATCAACAGTTTTGATTAGATAACCTGTCTCCCATTCCATTCACTTCTTTTTGCTCCAGACTAATGAAAGTAATTGAAAAAGCCAAATATTGTGTGTAAAGCTGGGCTGCAATCTCAGAACTGCTGTTATCCAGCTGAACATTGTACAGCCTGATGCTTCAACGTGAGCCATACAGGGTGACGTAGAACGTATCAGATCAGAAGAATTTACACAACTATCTTGTTTTATGTGGAAGGCTCACATTTGGCAAAACTTCAGAGACTAGTCATGAACCTTTCGTACATTATATTTCCATGCATTTTTAGCATTTTACATGATACAGCTGTGAAAATAAGGTTGTGCTAAATTGTTCCATACGGTGGCTGTCATCATGTGGTAAGCCATTTCTAGCATTGTTTCTCCATGTGGAACATATTATTTTCTTCATGCCACCATTAACCCACTTGCGGTGGCATGGATAAAACTGAGGACTAGCTAAATGTGATGTTGCTTGCCTGACTGTGATCAGTGCTTTCTCATATATATTTGTATGTAGAGGTAGTAACAGATTTTATTTTCCTGGGCTCCAAGATCACTGCAGATGGGGACCACAGCCAAGAAATTAAAAGACGCTTGCTCCTTGGGAGGAAAGCTATGGCAAATCTAGACAGCATACTAAAAAGCAGAGACATTACGCTGCCGACAAAAGTTCGTATAGTCAAGGCTATGGTTTTCCCAGTTGCAATGTATGGCTGTGAAAGCTGGACCATAAGGAAGTCTGAGCACTGAAGGACTGAGGCCTTTGAATTGTGGTGCTGGCGGAGACTCCTGCGAGTCCCTTGGACAGCAAGATGATCAAACCGGTCAGTCCTAGAGGGGATCAACTCTGACTGCTCTTTAGAAGGCCAGATCCTGAAGATGAAACTCACACACTTTGGCCACCTAATGAGAAGGAAGGACTCCCTGGAGGAGAGCCTAATGCTGGGAACAATAGATGGCAAAAGAAGAAGGGGACGGCAGAGGATGAGGTGGTTAGATGGAGTCACTGAAGCAGTTGGTGTGAGCTTGAGTGGACTCTGGGGGATGGTGGAGGACAGGAAGGCCTGGAGGAATGTTGTCCATGGGGTTGCGATGGGTTGGACACGACTTCACGACTAACAACAACAACAACAGATATAGATAGACAGACAGACAGACAGATAGATAGATGCGAAAGTGAGAGCGAGTGCGAGAGCGAGAGGCAGGCTGAATCCTCTTCTCTTTGATCAGGATTAGGATACTGGGATGGGTTAGCTATTTTTGCACACATCATGGTACCAATGAAAATCATCTCACTTCCTTCACTCCCAAAGCTGCTCTTCATGCCAGGAAGGAAGTTTCCACTGGTAGACAAATTTCTGTTCCAGTTCCTTTGTATACCAGGTATCACAGAGTCATGAATAACAAAATATTTGGACGTATAAAAGTAGTCAAAACCAATTTTAGTGTCTTTGAATCAGATCTTTCTCTCATTAAAAAAAAATATAATCTGTTTCCCCATCCCACAGATAAAAATAGCATTTTTGGCCACATAAAATATTTAAGTAGCCAAATCACAACCACACATGGAGTTTGAACACTGCAGTATGAATATTGTTTTCCAGATGGTTCCCAGTATATATTTTTCTAAGTTTGGCTTCTTTCCCCCACCCCTTGTTCTTGTCACCTACCCATTTTGCAAAACCTCTATAGCATCTGTGTTTGATAATAGTTATATAAATGGCTGCAGTACTCTCCTGCATGTGTAAAGCTTGACCATGTGACATGCAATTTTCAAAGTACAGGGAAAATCTGTTTATATTTTCAAGTGATTTCCCAATGATATCAGTGAAAGTACAGGGAAAATCTGATTATATTTTCAAGTGATTTCCTGATTTCCTAGTGATATCAGTGAAAGCATGGCCCCATCAGCATTTATGACAGGGAAAAGTCATCAATGAGTGGTTTCCCACATTCACTGTTGCATAGTTTAAATTCTATGCACTACTATGCCCAGATGGTCAGATATCTGAGCACATGTCAGAGGAGCTCATCTTTGAAAGCAGAGCAACACTTAGCTAAAAGGTAACACAACAGCATAATTGTGTGAGAACAACCATGCAATATCACCACTTTTCCCTGTCCACAAAAGGCGCGTACACTGACCCTAATATTTTTGAATAGGTAGAGTGATGTGCCTTGCTGGGTCCTTAGTATTTTTCTGCTCTCAAAAGTGAGTGCATGCAGATATCTCTCCTCCATCTTGCATGCTGATACTGAACATGTTTATTAAGAATATATAAGATAACATCCCTGTTACCTCTCTTCAAGCATTCATAGACATCTGATGTTTTCCAATGAAAGGGAACAGGAACAGGCAAGCAATATTGGCAGAGTGGTATTAGAATTTTTTGGGTCCTGAGACAACATGATGGCTGCAGGACCCAGAAGTTGATATTGCTGTTATTTCCTGCTTTTTTCCAGATGCTACAGGACAGCTTGATACATCAGAGAATTTTGATGGGCTGCAGAATGTAATGACATGGGATGACTTGCTCCAATACTCAGAGATAGACACAGGAAGCCAGGCTGCATTGCTGTATGTCTACCAGCCTTTCCCAGCTGATGTGCAAATGTCTGGCATGTGTCTTTTACAGGGATAAATGTACAAAATGCTTACACAAATTCAGATGTAAATTCTGCCACTCATTCATTTATCCAACCAACCTAAGCTGGCTAGAATTTGCTAGCTGCTTTGCTATTATGAAAAGTGCCTTCCCTGCCCCCAAAATAAGCATGCAGGTAATTATTGCTCCAGATGTTTGCAGTTCTGATTGCTGTGCAAGTGTATCTGTGTGTGCTTCCTCTTCCAAGATGCATAACTTCCCAGTGGTTGTGGGACTCATCCACATAGCTATGCGGACAGATATTCAAGTCTCCTTTCATAAGTTACCCAGAAACATTAAATCAAACATCTGCTTTGCAGCACTCTCCATGCACACTGAATATGCACTTAGATCCTCATGGACATGAACATGTTATCCAACGTAGTGGTGATGCTAGACTTACAGCATCATTACAGCAAGGGACCCTCTGATGAACTAGAGTACCGTGTGCATCCGTGGCAGCTGAACAAGCTCAGTGCGCCAAATTCTAATTCTTGTAAACACAATTTCCATCAGGTTTACTGGGGCCATCATGATGCAAGTACGGGCAACAATCCACATGAACTACTGATGTAGTGCACTCATGGGTGACTTTGTGGTATGAAATCATTTCTGTCTGTTTCTGTGAAGGCCAGAACACAGGCAGCGATAACGTAAATAAGCCAGCGTCCATGTGTGGGCACTGTCATCATTGGCACTCATGGTAGGTTCTCTCCTAATCCAACAGTGAATTGTAATTTAGAAAAGTGTGGAAGATGACACTTGGCAGTGGACAAGAGTACATTGTGGCTATTTCCCACAGTTCCCTGGAAAAATACATAAAATATAAAATTACTAAAAACATAAGCACATGCTGTTGTCATGGGCAACATTTTCATTCATGAGGATGAAAAGCACACGGAACAAAAGAAACACAAATTAAAAGTAAGCACAAAACCAGCACGAGTGCTATGACCCAAATGGTATTTCATTCAATAAATCAAACAAATTGCCAGACAGACAAACCTCTCCCCTTCGGGGTCCTTCAATGAAACTAAGTTGGGTTTTGAAAGAAAGCAGTTCCTGTTACTTCCTATCCAGCTGGCAATAAAGCCAGCTGTAAGTGGTATGCAATCAAAAAGCTCAAATGTACTGGTTCCAGCCAGCCTCTACCACTGCCAATGTTATGCCTTTCATTTCACTCAGTGATTCTCTGACATTTTTATGTTTAGAAATCTATCCCGCATACATCTACTTTTTCATATGCCCAGATATTTAAGAGGCCTTCCTTGGATCCTTATCTGCCATACAACTATTGAGCACAATCTGGCCAAAATCAAGCCCATTTAGTCTCACTGATTTCAGTGCAAGAGATTTAGAAGGGCACTCTCTCGTTGAAATACATGGGAAATACATGTTTAACTTTGACTTCATTGCACTTCACTGCATTTTACTAGCAGTAAAATGCAGAATTTATGAGTTTGGCAATCCTTCATTTTTTCCAGTTTCCTTCTTTTGTCATGCTAGCACAGCCAGGGAAGCCCAATCCAAGTGCTTCTGTTCCCTGCTCTTCACATATACCCACTGGGATTGTTTGCACAACACAGTAGTGAAGCGCCATCACCTGAACGGCACGTGCAGCCATCAGGTTGAATTCTTGGGCATTGTTCTTGCATGTGAACCTTGCAAGTGGAGATTACATATGGCTAATAAGTTCCTGCATAATGAATACTATGTATTAGGGTTAAATAATTCACAATGAGCCACAGTGTGTTGTCTGAGCCCGGTCATGGTGTGGGGCTACTTCATAGTTCTCACCAGTCTTCTTTTCCCAAGATAGTGATGCCTGTTCATACAACACGACAAGCCATTATTGCTTTTGACCATTGTTGGTCTGTTGTGTTCAGCCACTGTGATTGAAATTCAATCCCAGTATGCATTTCTGTCTGCCTATGCTGCCTGCCACTTCCTCATCAGTCCACACATAGAAGCTGGATGGCTGGAGCAGCTCCGGCAGTTGCCGCTCTTTCCAGGAGACTTTGTGGCAGTTGCCTACAATAACTGTGGAAAACATAACCATGAGTTTAAACAACATGACAAGACATGGTGGTACATGGAAACTGAAGAACAAACTCTTCTTTCTTGTCATGGTTTCTAAAGACCAAACTTACTATAGTGAAATACTACAGCTGGGTTCAGGCAATACAACAAACAAACAAGGGTTAAAAAAAAAACCTACACTCAAGCTTTGGTGAGTTTGTTGTTGTTGTTGTTGTTGTTGTTTTACCATTTTTACCATGATATTGTTGGTCTGTCATGTTGTCTAAACCCATTCAATGTTTGGAAAACAGAAAAACCTCCCATCTCAACTGTATCCTACATTGGAGTCCTTTTAATACCCTATAAAAGTCAGTGTTAAGTCTTTCACCTTAATTATAAAAAGTAATTCACTGAGTATTTTGCTAGTGATCTCATAAAATGGATGGAAACATACTAATACACTAAACGATTGGTATCCATTGAATTTCAGTACAGAAAGGTTCTAGTTTGCAAACTCCTGTGATCTCAAAGTACAAATAATATGAGTGAATGCCCAGGCTATATCAAATGGTAACCCAAAGCCAAGCTTTTTCATTAGCAGAGCAAACATGAAACTGTCAAACTCAAGCACTGACCTGCCCTGCTCTTGCTCCTTCATGTTATCTCCAAATGTAGCAACACATCTGATAGCTGTACTCTAGTTCAGTGCTTTAGCATAAAAGTAGACCAATGGGAGACATGACACTGAAGCTGGAATGGGGCCTGACTGCATACTTCTTTTACAACTGAAACATCACACGACGCTAGCGATTTTTAGAGAAACCATTTCAACCAATGTTGTACTGAGTCCAGTTGGTGTCCCTCTGGTGATGGGTGTCTCTTTGATCTAGAAGAGGCTTCTGGCAGTGGAATAGGAGGGAAGTGAGCTTCACCTTCGTCCCATCCACACCCTTCCCTCTGGAGTGGTTGGGAGCTTGCGTGAAGTTGCAGGGATAAGAAATTGCCCCAGAATGCCTCTCCCCCATTCCACTGTTGGAATCCTTGCAAGAGCCCAGTAGTTCTAGTCAGAAGAGGAACCCCAGTGGAACACCACATGCGGATGGTTACTAGGAGGAATGAAGTTTCAATTTTATTTCTTTCCTATTATTCCTACATTGCATGTATATCCTATCTTTCTTTTCTCATGTGAGGAATCCTAGGTGGCTTGCATAGCTCCATTTTATCCTCACAACAAAAATAAACCTGTGAGATAGGTAAGGCTGAGAGTGAGTGACTGGCCAAGAAGCACCCAGTGGGCACCATGGCTATGTGGAGACTGGAACCCAGGCATTCCTGGTCCCCAGTCCAACACTCTCACCACCAGGCCACACTGGCTTTCCATAATGCTAAAGGCAACAATTGAAAGGGAAAAAAGACATTCTTTTGTATATTCTGTGTATTCTACTTCAAGTATGGGTGGAAATTAGATCACCAGATGTTTTAGTCTTCAACTCCCAACATCTCTGATACGTAATAAGTTTACAAAAGTATGTGAAGACATTCACACAGCACATTCATAGGGGCATCCTAGCTAAATTACACCATTACACTATATACAAAATCAAAACAGTTTCTTTTGAGCTTTTTTGGATGCAAACTTATCAATTATATCCTAAAATCAATAAGGTGCAGTTTATTATTTTCTATGCAGAGAATGCAAAGAACCCAGTCTTGGGACATTGTTGACCATAGATCATTCTTGATCCTTTTTAGTCTTTCGCCTAAGTACATCCCTGATCTTTATCATTACAAAGATTATGTAGATTATGAGGCCCTGAGCTGTAGCCTACTCAGCCCATATGTAAATCCAGCACTGCTCATTCATGGGTACAGAGTGCAGCAGCAATGGGGATGCTGGTGCTGCTCTGTTAGTCCTGGAGAACAACTGTCTTTCCCTGGTTAATAGAGAGCTGCTCTGCAGAGCAGTGGGGGAGAGGGGGCAGCCTGCTGAGGCCACGCCCAGAAGAGCATGTGGGCCAATGGAAGGGGCAGGCAGGCGCAGTGTATTCTGGAACTGATTCTGAGCCACAAGTGCTGATGGGATATGAACCATTTGGAGGGAAGATAGAGGTGTGTAGAGACTCCTCGTCAGTAGTTGCCATGCAAATGGGTGAACACGGGACAAAAGGTGAAGTATCATGCCTCATGGTAACCATGTGGCTTGGTTTAGCATTATGTGTGAACAGCCCCCCCAGTAGCCTGCAAGCTAATTAATCCATGGTAACTTGTCATGATATCTGAACTAGCAGACAATCTGGACAGAAAGAAGGAGAAAATAAATCTAAGCATGATTATTTAACAAGAGCTAAAGCTAAAATTAGATTCCACACAACTGTTGAGAGAAGGATATTATCCATGAAAAATTAAATTACATTTCACATACTGGCAATTTTACCATTTTAGCAGCGTTATTAGAATAATGTAAAATACTGTGGGGGTTTCTATCTTTCCTCCTCTCCCTCCCCTTTTTTGTAATTCTGTCTGCTACTTAAATATTGTTCTTAGCCTTTCAACAAGAAGATCTCTCTTGTTATTTTTTTATTGCTTTGTTTGGACACCTAAATAAGATCTGTTGAAGGAAAAGGTAACTTGTCGGTCAGGTGTTAGAAAGTGCACTTAGTATAAATAGTTCTTAGAGGTAAAACAACCACCCTGATTGCATTTGCTTCCACACAGTTAAGTTGTCGTACAAATTAAACATTCCTCGGTAAGCATGCCCAGAATGCTAGATTAACTGCAAAGGGCCTGACCTTTAGAGATGGCTGCTGGGTGAGCGCTTTCATTGAAGCCCCTGGAAATAGAGCCTGTGTCTCATTGCCCCACAGTCACTCTACACCTGGCAGGATTACAAGGCACAGCAAAAAGTCAAGATGTGTTTTCTAGGTTATCACTCCCTAATAAACACCCAGGAGAAGGCAGGAATAGTTCAGGTTTATTGGAGCTTTTGTGTGCTTGATAATACATGTCACAACTAAAGCCAATGTCCTGCATTCCAGGGATGTGATTGTTTTGTTTTCTGTGTACAGTGAAACTAATGTGAGGCATTAAACTTGTGACTCAAGCAAAAAGAAGTCACTGCTGGCTCCAACTAGTGGAGTATTTCTTGTGCTGATTAGCAAAACTCCTGTCTCAAAAGCTAGGAAGTCACATTTAAATCTTTAACTATTCATGTACTTGCTTTTAAAACCAAGCATTCAAAATCTAGTTTCCACATTACCTTGGCAACATGCTTCTGGTGTGTTCAAAAGACTAATGCTCTGTTGTAGCTGTGGGTGATCATAGGGCAGGAGTCCTCTAGTGAAACTACCACTCACTAAGCATACTTTTCCGTCCAAGAGATCAGAGAAAGGCTCAGGCCCTGGAAAGGGAGAGCCACGTAACATCTAGGTAAAAGCAGGTTATTCCTGTGTTGGAGAGTTCTCCCTCATTTACTGCAAGGCTGATTTGGCTCTCCTTTTGGCTTATCCTAGTAAGGGATTTTTGCCTGTAAGTAGAAACATAGAAACATAGAAAACAGAGCGAGTCAGAAGGGCCTCCTGGACCATCTAGTCTGACCTCCGGCACCAGCCGGCTCCGCTCACGACATGCCCACCATGTGGACGTCCAGCCTGTCCTTGAACACCCGCACCGATAAGTAAAGAAGCCCATATTCAGCAGTGACCAACCATGGAGGTTACAGGCCCAGAAGTACACACCAAGAGCAGAGAGAAATAGATACCAAAAAGACAGCCAATGTGGGCACACCTCTCTCTCCTTCTGTACCTTCTCCTGTGCCCAGCAGCTGTCATCTGGAATAGATGAAGCTCCACTAGTATGAGATAGTGTCTTTTGACTCTCTTCTAAAGCATCTTAAAGTTCACATCTGCATACTTTGACATGTACATCCATGCCGTATCAGAGTCACATATTTATTTAACAGGGAAGAAAAACAGTATAATGGTAATTGGATAATCAGCTTTTTTGGATTGCTGAAGAGCAAAAGTTTCTCATTGTTGTCTCCTTCCCTGTGTAACAGTAGAATTTATTGAATTTTCATTGTTTTAAAAGTGTGTATGTGTACTTAAACTATGCCCATATAAAAAAACGGATCCCCCTTTTTGCACTTGCCAGTTAGACTGACTGGCAGAAAACTACCAAAGGGTCCCAATCCAGGCTGGGAGCACATTCCTGACCAAGGGCCTGCAGTTAATTTTTGTTCAAAATTACAGTGACTAGTTTAAACATGCTTTTTACAGCATGAATAATACAAAGTGTACTTTGGCCCTAAGTCTAAAACATGACAGTACTTCTGGCTCAGCCCTAGGTTAAATACACAGAGCATATCACTGCCTAACACTCTCAGAGACTCGTGAAAATGATGTTTTGCACATTGATCATAACCTCTTGCACAACTGTTCTCTTGGTGAGTCAGAAATAGCATTTACTTTAAAAGACATTTTCAAGATTCCATTGCCATTATAACCCCTCTTAAAAATTTATCGAGAGACGGAGCATAACATCAGGTTTCCAAATATCCCCTCACTGCTGTGCACCCACCACTTATACTCACCAAAAACACCCTACCATTCTCGGATGTCACTGCAAGATTAAGTTTAGTGCTTCCATATTTAATTATCATTTTCTAAAGCTTTACACACAAGTGTGTGTGGATGTGTGCATAAACACACATTCTTTCTTAATTTATATGGAAAAATATAGTAAAAGGGCATGTCGAACTGATTGTACATATTATGGATGTGTTAAATTAAATCTAAATTCTAGAGCTATTGTTGAAATAATTTTAAAAAGCAGGACAAACTATTAACCTCCTTTCAAATACTCTGATTATGTGTTTGTGTCAGAAAGCTCAAGAGAAATAAGAGGAAGAAACCAAGAATGTGTAATTCTGTGCTCAAGTATTATGAAGTATACTGCTGGAATATGATTCAGACAAAAATAAAGGTTATGTAAGCAACACATTGTGACCTCTTTTTAACTTGATTAGATTCTACTAGAATACTGTGTTTCAGCACAGGGTACGTCAAGCTAAAAAGAAAATGACTGAAGTGTAATTTTCATGAAAATGTGTGGTTCAGAGAAGATAGCTAGGGATAGATGAGAAGCTGGATTGTGCACCCAAAAGTATTGAATATGTCTAGATTAATTCATAGCTGAAATTTAAGTATGGGTCTTTCTTGTAGAATGTGTAAGAAAGTCCCTATATCCAATCCTACAGAGTGTTTTGTGGACAGATTGATACTGGCAGAAAGTAAAAATAATGGTTATAGCCATTATTATGTGCAAGTGATTCTGGCATAAACAAATCTTAAATAGGAAACATTTCCAGTACACTAAAATCAAACTTTTCTCTATTTCCTTGTTGCTTCAGAACCAGTGGCAAAAACCTTGATATTACTACTTTGAAATGTTTCCTAAAAGCAAGTTTGGTACCAAGAAAGGGTACCAGCATCCCTTATGGTCCAGCACAGATGGCCTACCTTTCAACCTTCAACAAGCATATAGAAAAAACTAACAAGTGTGGCATTTGGAGTCTCTTTGGATGCCATTGTCAATTCCAATAAATTTAAGGGATGCAAAACGTATCACAATACTATTTTGTTCATCATATTGAAGTGTTTAAAACACAAGAACATCCAAATCCAGAAAATACATAACATACCAGGTGTAATAATTATTTGAATGCATATTCAAACCCTATTTTTGCATATAAAATCACCACCAGCATTTTGGAATCCTCAAACATCAAATTCTTTTATGTTTCAATTTTGTTTAAGCCCAGGTTCCCTTCAGGTTTTGCTCACAATAATGCATTACCAGGCAGAGGTAGATTCAACTGCAAGGTTTCAATAAAAGTACAGGGCATTTTATACTCTCCTGATCACGTACATAGGTACAGAGAAAGTAATGACAGAATGCAGACATTACAATGAAATTCTGAGGTCATCATGTACAGAACACAGAAGGAAGGTCAGCCAAACATACAAGTAACAATATTTCTAATTGCAGTGTATTGACATTTCATTTGAGTAAATTCCAGAAACTTGAATCCATCTCTGGGTCTGCTTAGACATGTAAATTCAAGCTATTAAGAAATCTTCTCTGAAATCATAAGTCCATGTGTTACATTTCATTATCAGGAAGGCTGAGACCCTGAATAGTGGATCTGCACCTTTCTGATTGGCTAAGGCACATGGAGTGCTCTGAGCTAGCAAATAGATACTTCCTGGTAAACTGTAAATTCCTACAGGGATTGTGTAGCAACATTGTAGCCGTGACTGTATTCGACTGAATGACCTGTCTGCTCTGGCTTACAGCGAGAAGAGTGAGAGAAAGTGACTTGGCTTGGAAAGCTGGTGCTTTTGAGAAAGAGTGCAGATTTGATTTTATAACATAAAAGCACATATAAGCAATGTTTTTCTGCCATGATATATCCAAATTTTCCCAACAATCCCAAGTGGAGAAGCAGCTGGCAGCTATTTCCAAAGCTCCAGCAAGCCACTGTTGCAAGAGTATCAATTGCCAGAAGATGCTAACAAGGTGTGCATGGTGCTCGCTAGGTGACTGGCAAGTTGATACATTTCATGGCTTCAAACTGGTTACGTTGTAACTTTCCCCTGTACATTCGGGAAAATAATTAGTTGTAGGCTGAGGTTCTGTCTTTGTTCCCATAGATGGCACCTGAATGGAACAACCCTAGACATTTGGGAGTGTAGAAAGGGAGGAAATGATTTCTTTTAATTCAAAGTGTGTGTGTGTAACTTTTATTAAGACAATTTGACTGCAGACAGTCTCCGTGGTCATGTGGCAAAACACCAAAGTGCATGGAATGCTGTTTACCTTCTCTATTTGCATTTGCATGCTTTTGAACTGCAAGGTTGACAGGGGCTGGGATGGAGCAACAGGAACTCACCCCATTTTGCAGATTCAAACCAGTGACCCTTTGATCAACCAGCCTAGCAGCACAGCAGTTTAAACACTACACCATGTGTGAGGTAGCAAAAGGACCCAGTAGCAATTCTGCTGCATATTTCAGGATATTTGATGCCAGGACATGTTTTAGTTTATAGGAAAAAAATGTCTGTAAAAGGCAGGTGGCTGAAATTTTGGAACATTATTAGACCATACTGGTAACGATATTTTAGAAGAACTAGTTTGTATGCTTATAAGAAAATTATGCAACAAAATGTAAGCCAGAGGAATAGCTGGACTCCAGGAAGATTAATGTTTTACCCAATGTTCCTGAGCATTGGGTGGTTGATTGGAGGGAAACAGAATTTAAACTTACCACAATCTTCAGATAGACTGTAATTTCAGGATATCACCACTCAAGAAAATGAGATGGAACTGTGGTTGCCATTATTTTTATTTATTTATTTAAAACATTTCTATGCCTCCCCCATTGCAACAAAGCCTCAGGGCAGCTCACAACATCCATAAAATAAACATAAAAATACAATCAATATTTTAAAAACTGGTACCATCTAGGCTAGGCTAGTAAAATCTATAAATACAATAATAATAAATTAACAGTTAAAACAACTTTTAAATAAAAAGGTCTTCGCCTGGCACTGAAAAGCAAATAATGACAGCGCCAGGCAGACCTCTCTGGGCAGTGCATTCCATAGGTGCGGCGCCACCGCAGAAACACCATCAGGTGTTTATGGTCCAGAAAAACCTGTTGAAGTAGAACGAGACCCATCAGAGGACACTTTGCTGAACCTGAAACTGATCCTGCCTATATCAGCTAGTGAAATCACCTTGTCATCTTTACCTGTGATTCAAACACTATGGACACATTAGTGGGAGGAATGTCTAATATCATTCCTTCCATAGCAGGAGAATGACCTTTATAAATATTTCCCTCATCATAATATGTAGTGCATGGAGCCATACATACCAATTTTATCCTGCTTATAGGCAGTGGATGCATATGGCATCCCAAACTTTTAGAGGTTTTTCATGGTTTCTACTTTCAGGGACTAATTTCTGCTGAGAACTACCGTTCCTCTCCAAAAAAAAGCTTGGCATGCCACAGTGAATTTTCAGCATGCTCTAGAATGCAGAGAACACAATTTCTGTATTCTAGAGCATTTCCAACATTCGCCCCACATTAAGAACAGTTGTGATGGGAAGATAGTCTGGTAGGTGTGTCTGCCATTACTAAGCTTATCATTAAAGAAAAGCTGAAAAATCCCCATGGAATCCTAGGACTGTCTTAAAAACTATTATTACAAGTAATAGCCAGTATGTAAACCCAGTTCTTTTTCACAGGGCAGTACATAAATCATCACATGTTAAAAGCACCTACTGAAATAACCAATGAAAAATCTCAGTTCCATATTTATTTTAGGCCAAGTGCATTCTAACAACATTGAAATAAGCCAGACAATTCTGCTTTCAACAAGAGTGCAATAAACTTTGACAATTTCAGATACTTATGAGTATTAGCCGTTCTTTAAAGATAAATAATAAATTCTATATTCAGTATGCAAATGGTGAGAAATTTGAAGAAGAAACTGAGGTTGCTATGAAGAATTAGCTTTAAACCAAGCAGACCTGCTATGCCATTGAATTAAAGTGCTGGAAGTTGTCTGTCAGTGTCCGATGAAATAAATAGGTCCTCCGACAAAACACATGAGGAAATATGTTTGTGCATACTCATGCAAGATCTTACACCTTAAATGAATGATGTGGTGATAACTCAACTTCAGGAATGCAAGGTATGAGCTAATTACTGAAACTGTAGTAATGTTCCCCATGCTCTGGTTATGAACCTCTGTGCTACCGCAGATATTCGAGCCATGCTACCAGCTGTTACACCCAGTGAGAGACATAGGCATTTTCCATCCAAAATCTGAGTATATCTCACATATTTCCTCAAGGATGGCTAATCAGTAGGAAAACACTCTGAACTGAACTTTCCTGTTGATATCCACCACCCCAGGGAGCCATTTTAGTGAGAATGAAAAGACACAAGATTTAGCAAAGGCCAAAGATATCCTTCTCGAATGCATTTAGGATTAAATTTTGTGGGAAAGCACTATATTTTTAGAGCATTGACTTTGTAATGTGATAATGGTTTTTTTTTAAGATTTGTAATCCTTCATAAATTTAGGATTGCTATCAGCATGAGACTAACACTCCCTCTTTTTAAGTGAAGGGACACATTGCTTTGGGAATTATGTCCAGTACATACATCTGCTTGATTTATGACAGCCATTCAGGGTGTAGAACCTGTGAACTAGCAAGAGATATGTGTGCCTAGGAAATAATCACATGTGCTCTGCAATGCAAGGCAACTGCTAAAAGGTGCCTCTGGTCTTTGTAATGCTGCCTTTCTCCTTCTATTACAGCAATGCAGGCTTGCATTCCCATAATGCTATGTGTTGTACTTACCCGATTATCCTCTAGTGCTATTCAGGTTATGTGTATTACCCACTGCTAACAACATACTCAATATAAAATGGGATGCTAGAAATGTCTGCAGAGCATTCAGGGCAAAGAACTTAATACCATGCTTTGCTATGCACAGATAGAGGGACTGCGAGTGCTGCAAAAGGGGCATCGTTCGCTTCCTTCAGCACAATGAGCTGTCAGAAGCAGTGAGAAAACAAAGTGAGAGCAAGGTTACGAATTCTTTTTAACCCTAGAATGTTACACCTGCACACCTGCAGACATGCTCACACATTCCTAAATAGGAAGGAGACATAGATGCACCCTTTATAATTAAGTTGCTGAACAATGGGAAAAATAACTGCTAGAAGAAAGAAAACTATCCATCAACTTTTCCCAAGACAGCAGTAAGATAAACCAACATATTTATAAAACCACTTTGGGGGTGGGGGGAATGCAGGTGCCAATTTCCCCTTTGAATGTCTCTCATGGTCTGTATTGAACAATGACACTAAATGTCATTAAAGTCACAGATGGTGTAACTATAGAAATTAAAATTTCCAAATGTCCCAGACTTAGTTCATTCTGAGATTTGTCTGACTATGAAAGTCTACTGGCCACAGACAGTTATTAAGTTTTTGGCCTGGAGAAATCAGATAAATTATTATTTAATACATTTCATCGGTAAGAGATTTTGAAATGCATTAGGATGAAATTTGATATTTAATGTTGCTTTGATCTGAACATTAAGAACAGTCCATATTAGACGTGTTTGTATATGCAAATACTAACTGATACAAGAGATGCATGCTATTAGATCAATGTCACCAATTTCTATTCAAAATGTTCTTGAAAATCACTTTGCTTGTAATGAAAGTGCACGTACACAACCTTTTATAGACTAGATTCAATCTATAAATACAGATCAAATCATAAATACAGACTATACCGATCTTTAAACATTCCAAAAATTAAATTTCAAAAATTATTCATCTATTTAATTAATATGGCAACATCTATTTGAGCATCTTCTTCTAGGTATCTATTTTATGAAAGTAATTGGATTTTTAAAAGTGATCTGGAGACCTCATACATGGCAAACATAGCTACACACTTCTGTCCTAATGTGTTTCAAGAAAATCAGTCTCCTTACTGAAATATTTCCAGTGGGCTTTTATGGAAACTGTTCAGACAGTGTTCTGCAGCTGTTCATGGTCTTCCCTTGTGTGCACTGAAAAGCCCATCCTAAATATTAGCAGTATAATGGAACTAGAGTTTGCAAATTTTCCCCTTGTCAAGTTATATGGTCACAGAGTAGCCAGAGAACCAAAATAACAGGCTTCTACAGCGTGGAGTATCTATGTCACCTGTTTCATTAGGAGAAAATGGCAAATTTGGCAAATGAAGAACTTCTTATTAAATTGCTAGAATTTTACTGACCAAATGTAAACATTTTACTTCTCTATATTCATTTGCCTATCTCTAATATATCAAGGCTAATATTCCAGTTTAGGGTCACATAAGATATGGAAAGTTGGTATTTATTTAATACATCTTTAGTGAAATATATCCACTTGAGCATGTTGGACAAGATCCAGCCAAAGTAAAGCACCTTTCAGTCCTATTCAGTAATATAAACATTTGTTTAACCCTCATGTTAGCTCAACAGGCCTTAAAGTATATCGCTTTGGTTGGACTCCACCTATTGCACTGAATAAAAATAGCATATTTGGGCATGATCTCTTGGAATGGTTTCCTGTGCAAGACCCTTTGAAATGAATGAGAATTACCAGCAGTATCCCTGTCCTTTCCAAAGGAATATACACAGAAGAATGTACTGACGGATTTCAACTTTTCCATATATTAAAGATACACAGAAACATTACCACAGACATACCATGGCTATTAAACTCATCAGCTTTGTACCATCAGATATGAGTTCTTTGTCCAATTGATGATGCTACTGTTCTCTTTCCAAACCTCCAATGGATACTTATTTTCCACCAGTAGTTATACATATACAATACTGAGACCCACCTGGCACCAACTTGGAAATGTTTTCAACTCCAGGTTAAGACTGTTCTCTCCTACAAGACATTTAATTATTTTAATATTACATTGCTGCTTATGTCAGCTGCTTAAACAGATCTTCCATTTGATTTAGTAAAAGCTAATATAATTTTTAAAATTTGCTTTAAATGTGGCTCTTGAAATGTTTATGATTTTTATTTGCCTTGTATATTGTATTTTATTTGTTGCAAACTGTCCAGAGAGCTTTGGCTATTGTGTAGCATAGAAATAAAATAAAATAAAATAAAATAATAATAATAATAATAATCTGTGTGAAAAAGTAATGAAATTCTGCTAAGCTGCTGAAGTTCTAGTGTTCTCCTATAATTCTAAATCCACTGGTGGCTTCAATATCTTTTTTCAGACAGGGAACAAACAGCATAACTTTCACTTCATTGTATTTCTTTTGTTTATTGACATCCCACCTCTCCAATGCTTCCATACCATTCAGGTGTTGCATTCAAATAATTTATAAAATATAATATCATATACAAAAATATGATAAAACAGGTTGAGCAGACCAGTGCAAAGACCCTGGATGAGAAAAACTGACTGCACAGTAAAACAAAAGTCTTTTTTTCCATCTAGCTAAATACAGCAAGGAAATGATCAACCTAGCCTCACAGAGCAAAGAATCCCATAATTTGGGTGCAACCAGAGAGAAGGCCCTTCTCTTGCCTCCATCAATTGAGTTTCCAGTACAACTGAAACACAGAGAAGGATCCCTTCACTAGATCCAAGGTTATGGAATGGGCAAAGGTAACCGCTGAGGTGGCTTGGAACTAAGTCATTTAAGGCTTTAAAGGTGATCAGCAACACTTTGACTTGTGCATAACAGGTGCAGCTGTTGCTGTTCAGGTGTGATGTGACCCTCTGAGTGACTGTTCATTAGCATCTGCATTGAGACATTATGGCATTTCAAAAGCTCCCCACATAAAGCCCATTGAAATATGCCACTCTAGATAGGCATGTGTTGCCATAGCCAGAACTGATGTTTTTACTATCCATCTATTTACTAAAGGCAGTGCATTGTGTTAGGACATGCTAGCATTTAATAATCCTGCAGCATACAGAGAATCAATTGTTTGGGCACTTTCAAAGAAAGGGGACAGAGATGAAGTATAGCTGCCACTTTTGTAAGAAGACCTTTTCTTCTGTTCTGTTCTGTTTTTGTAACCTGTACAAAATCAGCTTATGAGAAGGCAGTGTGTGATTCTTGTATTTATAATGGCAGAATTCCCACAGAGTTATATAGAAATGAATTGTACCCACATAATTTAATTCCATTAATAATACAGTATTTTGTGCCATTAATTTCCATGTTGAATATTTGTAATGGTTGACCTTAGCAGCCCTTCTGAGCTCAGCCTTGATTATTGCAAGAAATAGAATAGAGGTTTGTTTGCATAAAAGGTATCATTCCATGATATTCCAAGATGCAGGAATTGTACCCTATTATTATTTCGGATCTCTACTACTGAGTATCGATGTTAGCAATACCAGGATTAAAAATGAACAATCTTGAACTCAAAACACAGTTGCCCAAAACATTATTGGAGTGAACTGCTCAGAGTTTGTCACATGGACCCTTGAAAGTATTGCTGATACATAACCTAGGAATTTTTGAGAAGAATTAGTGACATATTTCCTTGGCTGTACCCCAAACCCTAACTGACATGCCTAATATCGAAACAATTTATCTGGGTGGCATAGTCCTATCATCATATCTTTTTATAGAAGTCCAATATCTTGTTTCTTTCCACCTCAACAGCTGGTTTCTATCAAAGAAGGTATGGGAGAAAAGAGCAAAAATCCAAATATACACACAAATACACACACCTCATATATTCTTTCTGTATTACTATGATGAATAAAGATGCTATTTGAAACATGAGTATATTGCCTAAATTTTGGATCTATGGATAGCACTTCATTCCTTTTTTCCCTTTCCTTTCATTATTGTGTTTTTATAGTAATATCAAATGTGCTTAGTTGCGCATTTTATGCTTGTATCTTCATAGACTGAGGGTCTTTTTAATAGGATTTTTTTCTGACTTCCCTTCATCCCCATAATAGTTTTTGATGACATGTTATGGTTAATACCAATCGCATTACTTGCTTGCTTTTAATATGTTAACGTCATTACATCTTCAGGTCAAATCATCTTTCTAGAAATAGATGCATAGGCTTCAGTAGTGATGTGAAGGAACTGTTTTTCCTCAAGGCTGTTCATAGAGGATCCAGACTTAAGGATCAACAGAAATACTAACTGATTCTTTGCATGAGTAGATTTGTCCCATTAAGTTCCTTTATGTCTTTATTTCTAGTGTATTTTACCCAGTGTTCCACTGTCTCTGAATTCTGATTTAACTGGAGTTGGAGGTTGCCCTTTTCACTTTCTGCTCTTTCAGATAATATGCATCTTTCCCTTTCTCAACACTCTCAGTGTATGTGTGAAATTGATAAAACAATGTCCCCCTCTCCACAAAAGCATCCTGGAAGCAAGATCCCATAATTCAGAATTCCAATATCCATGGAAAAATGTAGATGTGGATGATTTTGGAACCTCCCTAATGGAGACTAGATACTGACATTGTTCCATATATCCTTCAGACTTCTAATGCATAGCTAAGATGCTTTATGAGCACTAAAAAGGAAAGATGTGAATGTGATAAACATGCTTCATATGGTACTCTGGGAAAAGTCAAGGATAAGCCAGAAATTCCTTATAGATTGTGTGAAGGCAATCCAAACTCATTCTCTCTCTCTCTCTCTCTCTTTCTCTCTCTTGGAAGGAAAGGATGGGAATCATTGCAAAAGTGTTTGTGGTAACTGAACAAAAATTCCTTTGGGGGCTGGAATGGTAAGGAAGGATTGCAGAGATGCAGGTACCCATGGGAGGGAGGGAGGGAATTACACTACCATCAAGTCCTCTATGGTCCTAAAGTCATCTTAAGGGATGTGACCCTGAAAGTTTCCACAAGCCAGATGGTCAACCTCTACAGGCTGTATTAGATCCATAAGCCAGAGTTGCCAACCCTTGTTAGGAAAAATAAAACAATTGTTGGGTTCACAGATCAGGAGAAACCATGGTGATTTCTTACTTCTGTTGGCCTGCTGTTAGGGTTGGGACAAACCCTACTGGAATCCATCCATGCAAGCATTCCTCTTGTGCTTGGCCTGGTCTTCCAAAGCAAGTCGAGCTGAGAGGCCCATAAATTCTTGCTGACCCACAGTTGTGCACCCGGCTACCTTCATCCATGTCACCTGCAGAAGCCCAAATAACAACTGCACTCCAACTGTTCCAAGGTTTCTACACTTTGCTGCAGCTTTTCTAGTTGTCTGGACACAGGATTTCCATTTTACCAACGATGGTATTGCAACAATGTAAATAAGCACCATAAAGTTCTGTGGAAACAGAAGCTGCAGAATGGGCCACTCAGCTACCAATTCCCGACTACGTTCAGCATCCTGGCAACACACTCATCATCACTTCATTATCCCTGTTGATGGAGTGGCATGCCCATATCTGTGTTAACTTTCCGAGACAGGGAGAAAGTGGGCAAATGCATGGAAGGAAAGGATGGGAATCATTGCAAAAGTGTTTGTTGTAACTGAACAAAAATTCCTTTGGGGGCTGGAATGGTAAGGAAGGGTTGCAGAGATGCGGGTACCCATGGGAAGGAAAAGGCCAACAACCTGTCACAAAATCTCAGTGGATGAATCAGGATGAGGCATGGGGATCTCACTTGTGTGAGCTGCAGGATGAATGGTGAGAATGAGAAAACAGAGTGGGACCACCAAAATGATATTGCCCAGGGAACCACACAACAATCTGATGAGTCAGCTCAGGCAGAAATCCACACATTGTGGAAGCACACAGGGTTGTTTGCTATGTGTGAACCTAGGCAATGTGCAAATCATCCAGAGTCCAAGAGAGGGAACCATTTAAGCCCATAGGCCCAGCTGGCATTGGGATGAGCTTGCCAAGCTTGGCAATAGGATGACAGGTTGGGTGCCACTTGCCAGTACCAAGCAAGACCACTGTCCAAACTGGGCAGGGCCACCGTTGGTGTGCCTCTCCTTTCGCCATGTTCACACACAAGCACCATTCACACATAGTCAGACCCACCATCTTCAAAAAACTCTTCTTAGCTCCTCAGTTGATTCAGTATTGTGGGGGGGGGGGGCACTTCCTTGCCCAGCACCAAGAGGGGCTTCCTTTTTGGAGTTTGCACAGGGAACTGCAGTGGGGAGGAGAGGATGCAGAAGTATTGGAGCGCTTTCTTTCAGCTTCAGCTGATCCATCAGCTGCGCCCCTACCTCGAGTACGACTGCCTGGCGACAGTGACACACGCGTTGGTGACTTCCCGCCTTGACTTCTGTAATGCGCTCTACGTGGGGCTACCCTTGAAGACAGTCCGGATACTTCAATTGGTTCAGAATAGAGCTGCCAGGCTGCTGACGGGGACTGGGCGTTATGGTCACATGACTCCAGTTCTCCGTCAGCTTCACTGGCTTCCCATTGAAGTCCGGGCCCAATTCAAGGTGTTGGTGATGACCTATAAAGCCCTAACCAGCTTGGGTCCTGGTTACCTGAAGGAGCGCTTACGTCCATATATGCCCGCCCGCCCCCTGAGATCTGTGCGAGAGGCCCTTCTCCGGGAACCCTCTCTGAAGGAAATTAAGAGGGTAAGTACTCAGAGGAGGGCTTTCTCTGCGGTGGCACCCAATCTATGGAATGTGCTCCCCAGAGAGGTCTGCCTGGCGCCGTCGTTATTTGTTTTTCGGTGCCAGGCGAAGACCTTTTTATTCAAACGTCATTTTAACTGTTAATAATATTTATTTATTTTTTATTCTTTGGCCAGGGCGACTTATTTTATATTGTTAACTTGTTTTATATTGTTAATTTTTAGTATTTTAATTGATTTATTTGTAAGCCGCCCCGAGACTTCGGCGAATGGGGCGGCATAGAAATTTTCTAAATAAATAAATACCAATGCTCTGCGAACAGAAGTCCTGCTGTGTGAACTCTCATGATAACTCGACCCCACCTTTAGTACAGAAAAATCCTCACTCTGTATTCTGTATTGTACTGATGAGCCAATACCCAGTGTACTGACAGTCATGTGTAGTATGGTGGTTAAGGTGTTGGACTGGCAGCCAGGGAGGTCTGGGTTCTAGTTCTCAGTTGACTACAAAGCTCAGTGGATGATTCTGGGCCAGTCAGTCAGCCCAACCCACCTCACGGGGTTCTTGTTGTGAGGACAGAATGGAGTGAATGGAGATTATGTAAGCCGCCTCGGGTTTCCTGCAAGAGAAAAAAAGCAACTTATAAATGCAAAATAATAATTATAATAATAATTATATTGTAATATCCCTGCCTTCCCTTTGTTCTTTGTAAGTTATTTTGCCTTCCCTTACTTCTAAGCTCTTTTTTCCATGCCATTAAATTCAGTTGAATGTTTAAAATCAGTGTGAGAAATTGTGACATGAAACATAGCCTTCATTATTCTTGGATGAGGTCAGTAGTTCAACAACATACACACTGCAGGCAGCTTTTAAAGGGAAATTTAAGAAGTGTTGATACACACCCACATACCATTGGTAAAGAGTTGCCTTGTATACCCAATGCCCCTTCAGAATGCGATTTGACTTGTAGTGAATGACTAGTGATTTATATCAGTTTCATTAAAAATGCATCCAGCAGGCACCCAAAACAATCACAATTATTACCTTCTGCTGAAGCACCAAAAATGATAGAAGGAAGTGTAGTTGGCTCAGAAGGAGGTAGAAGCAAAGAGCTTTCCCAAGAAGATAATGTTCTGCCATCAATAGCTCACTTACTGAAAACCTGCACATGTTAAATATACCCAGCATGATTTATAGCTTGTTGTTATATAAATTCAGGATGTGTTGTTTTTCTTTTTTACATTTTCTATTTTTGCTTATAGTCATTAGCAAACTTTTAGAAGTTAACCAAATTTTCAACTGTGCATTGTGCATTCTTTTTGTTTTAAAGGCAGTCCAAAGTTAGCACTCCTTCAAGATATGTGAGTAAAACAATTTTCTGCCCACGTTCTGTGACACAAGGCAAATAAGTAGACAGTGAAAAGGGGTATTTATTTGAATTACTTATACTGCTTGATATTATATGGTCCCCAAGGACAGAATCCTATGGCCAGCCAATGTTATCTGGGAGACTATAGGATTTTTCTGGAGTCGAAGCACCAAGGTCTTCCAATCCATTCAGCATGTACTGTCCCCATTGTTATTAATCATGGCCATTGGCTGGCTGTGCAAAATACCTCTGGGGAAAGAATGATGTAGTTTCCTGTCACACGCAGCTGAGTGAGATAATTTATGTGCCATTCTTCAAGGTCTTCTGTTCCTAAGGCTACTCACGGCACTCATCAAATAATACTGAAACATCACACATAACATTTGGGTATGTGTGGATCAGTCACCTTTGCAAAAATGTTGCATTTAAGTCTTCACTCTATTGGTCCACCTATAACAAATTGTTCTCAGGGCAACTTAAATATTTAGCACACATATAAAATGCAATAAATTCCACAGATATACAGTCAATACCAAAATTTGTGCAAATAAATTCATTAAAAATCCACAAAGTCTACACTACAAGACATAGCAAAGTCAATAGTTCCACAAACATATCATAAATTCAAAGTTATAATGAGCTGATACAAGTAGGCAGACTTGCTATAATCAAATGCAAAGGAAAGATTAAAAGGTAGAGAATTAGCATCTTTACCAGAGTTAGTCATCTTCCACATCAAGGTTCCACAATAGCCCAGTTTAAATACTGGAGATGGGATCTTCTCATCAGGTTAGCTGGGTCACAAGTGGCTCCTCATTCCCCCTTCAAGCAGAACCAGAGGAGAAATGTTCAGAAGTGGCAAGTACCCCACCCAACCTCCCAATGTTTCAGCTGCAAATGTGAAGTACTCATGTCCTGGAGTAGGAGCTGGGCTACTTTGCTTGGGCCTACAGATTGCTCGTAGTGCATTGAGAATGGTCCCTGAAATAGTCAGAATCCTATTCTCAGTGTGTCCAAGAATGGAGGATTCTTGGGGGAAGAAAGTTAGGGCAATTTCCTTGAAATCCTCATTGGTTTCAAAGAATTGTTTTACTTATGCCATGTCTTTTGTTGGCATATCAATTCAAGCAGGGCTGATCTTGGCTGACAAATCTCTGCTTTGCCATGCCCCAGTTCCTACTGAACTTCAGCCTTCTGTTGGCAGGGCCCCACTGGCCTAGCTTTGACAAGTCAGTCGTAAAACTGTATCAGCAAATGCCCATGATATGAAAGTTATGCCAGTGCAGTGTTTATTTCACCAGTGCAGGGAGGTTTCACTGCAATTCTATCCTACACAGGGGTGTAGCTCAAGAATGGGATTGAAATTGCATCTTATAGCTCGTTGTTTCTACAATAAGTTATTTTTTTTTAGGTGTTAATGACATTCATTCATTCATTCATTCATTCATTCATTTATTTATATTAAAACATTTCTATGCCGCCCCATTCGCTGAAGTCTCAGGGCGGCTCACAAAATATTGGTGGTATCCTATTATACCCAAGTGCTTGTTGCCCCAGACCTGTTCACCCCTGCAGAGGAGGGCAGGATGCGCTCCAGTGGAGCAAAGCCCAGGGAGCTAAGGTTCCATTTAGATGCCAGGAAGCACTTCCTGACAGTTAGGACCCCAAGGGTATGGAATGGGCTTCCATGGGAGGTGGTTGAGGCCCCATTGGTGAGGGTGTTCAAGGGTAGATTGGATATGCACATGGTGGGCATGTCGTGAGTGGAGCCGGCTGGAGCCAGGGGTCAGACTAGATGGCCCAGGAGACCCGTTCTGACTTGCTATGTTTCTATATAGCAGGGGCAGAGCCCTTTCTACTTCTAAAATAAAATATTTGAAACATGTTCAAATTAGTGGAGATTCTAGGTGTGGTTAACACAAAAGAAATTTGAAGGTGTGTTATTTCACTGTGGCATGACTTTCATTTAATTCAACAAATGAGATGGCACTCTAGCTTTTAAAGAGAAGACACACTGGCTTTTAAAGAGAAGCTGAAGATCAATGAATATGAACAAAATTGGATCTCAAATTGCTAAAAGTTTCTAAATGCAGTACCTAACACTAGATTTTTATAGGTGACGCATACTCTCTAAGTAAGCCACTTTATGACACAGTTCTGTTGGTGCTTTGCTTCTTTCCAAGCAAGCAGTAATTAACATAAGTTATGACAAATAAATTTGCCAAAAACAATATTCAAAATAATGGAAATATGAATTGGCCTGACAAAGTAGATCATCATAAAAAGAATTATGATAATCTGTTAGTCCTCTTGACTTTAAAACTGTTTTATAAAGTCAAAGTCTTTTGTAAGGAATCCTAGTTGTCCTTATCTGCACTCATGAGATTACCTAAGCAAGTACAGGCCTGTCACAGAGACATGTTTTATGCATTTGTGGGAACACTCTAAATCTATGGGGACTTTTCATCTGACAATACTTCACTTCATTACTCTTTCAGAGCCTTCATGCTAAACAAAAGCAGTCCATCATAATTGCTTTAAACATATCTACTAATTTAAGGGGTGTCTTGGCAGATCGACAAGGTCATACTGGGACCCAGGAGTAATCTACTACAGGACAGATCCAGAAGAGAAAGTAGCAGAACACCACTTACCACAAACAATTCCCAGCTAGAATCACTCTGTCACATTCCCAGATATTTATGGCCGATCCTGGACAATTGCATTTGCCTTTCATGGGCTTTGGCTGGTTTACAGATTAACCCTAATCTAAAAAAGATGCTCAACAGTGTCATGAGTGGGGGTTTTCTCCCTTCGCATATTCAAGACAAAAGACTGTTCCTTTGCAAAAGCTCTCTATTCCATCAAAGGATATGCAATGAACTCACCACACAATGAATCTCTGAGCATGCACAGTGGAGTCTGTTGAACCCAGGAACCCAGAATACTTCCAGGAACTCTCCTTTTTAGTATATCTGACCCCCAATCATCTGGGAGGATCCTTTTGGAAGCAAGCATGTCTTTTCTCTATACACCAATGCTCTAGTTCATCTGACTCTGCAAACTCCTCTTCCATGTCCCCTCCTGACAGTTCTACATTTTGGTTATTCCCAGAACTTGTCTCTGCACCTGAAGAGAATGACCTTGAGATAAGCTCTTCTGCTTCTCCCATCTCAAAGTCTAATGTTCCAAATTCCCAGGTACCTCCTCTTTTTTCTCTTGTTTTTCAATCATGCCCCTAAAAATGTGACATCGTTATTTCTACTTTCAAACCATCCCAAAGGAAACAAACATCTCTGAAGAACTCAGGTAGCTTCACAACCACTTCAAGAAGCAGCAAAACTGTGTGTGTTCTAAAGAAAAGAAAAATAAATGAGTCACCTTGTTTGGAAAAGTAAGTCATCACTACTCCCAAATCCTAAAATACCAAGTCACCAACTATCCCATGCACACATTTTCATGGGTCAAGTGGACCATGAAAGTGCAAGGCATTGCTTGTTTCCACTTCAATGCCTAGGCCCTGGCTTCCTGTCTTGTCTGTTTATCAGCTGCAGAGAAGACTGCATCGTGTCCAGTTATTGCTCGGAGAACAGTCACCTCTGCTCTAAACTGTGTATAGAATTGTCACCTTTCTGCATTTCCAAGTCATTCGGTCCTACTGACAGCAACATCTGCCAAAGTTTCCCTTTCTCCTGGATTTCTTTCTCCACAAGTGGCTCCTTCCATTGAAGGGATGGAATCTTTGAATGGTACCCATTCTTCTTTCCATGCTCTGCAGGCATGTTTATCTGTATCTGCCAATTGATGATAATAATTTATGACTCTGATGAAATGGCCCCTCATCCATGCGGACTTGTGCTATAATAAATCTATTCATAGCTAAGATGCCAAGAGACTCTTTTTTTTTGCTGCAACACACTGCCATAGTTACCACTCTGAAATATTTTTCCACCCAGTAGTTGTCTATAAGTTTCAGACTTACAGTTTATTTCCTATCATCCTCTATACATGTCTATGATGTGGCTTATTGGCTTTGGTACTAATGCCTTGTTACTTGTTATTCATACCCAAGACAGCTGCCTGACTTTTCCTTGTTGTATGAAGGGTCCTGACAGTAACTACAACAAAGAGCAAAGTATTTATGTACTACACATGCAAGCCAAAAACTATGCTGTTTCCAAGTCTAAAAATTAATTGAAACTACATTGTTGTAATACTGTTTTGTTTTTTAAGTTATCTTTCCTACTATAATACCAGATGAAATATGTAACAACGTATGCAGACATTTCATTTAGATTTATTTCTTGGAAAGAAAAGGGTTTGATTAACTATAGCACCACCTCCAAAAAGTGGCCACTCCATTTACTCCCAGGTTCCAAATTAATAGTTTTCAGCAGCAGAAGATTAATGTCACCTTGTTCCTGTGTGCTGAAAAGGGAAAGGGCATGCTTTGCATTCTTTTATTCCGTATTAAAAATAACTATCAATATCACACATTGGTGAGCTGCAGGGCTTTCAGGAGCAAGGTTCACATACTTGGCTGTTTTGTTTACAGAACATACTTTTGAATTTACTGGGCATTTTATTATTGTTGTTACTGTTTGGCAAAATGGTGATCAGGATAAATATTTTTTAATGACTAGTGCCAAGGAGAAGAAAAATAATTAAAAAGTTGAGTGGGAAGAAACCACAAAAACTTTTCCGTCGCACCCTTTTCCCTGGTTGGCACAAGGTGACAGAGCTTTGGAAGTGGTGATTCCTCTTTCATAGAATCTACCCACTATCACATTAGGATTTGATTTTTCTAAAATGTTGGTCGGAATATATTGAATAATTAAGTCATTTGTTTTAATTTTTCATGTGAGCATTTCTTCTTGTTTTGCTGTGTCAAAGGATCTAGTAGACAACATGTTTAAGATAAATGATAGCATGTGAATCATTAAAGCTTGCAGGTTTCCAACTCACTTTTCTGGATAGTGGTTAGTTGCAGTGGTTAGTTGCTGCAGGCAATCTGAATGTATTCCATTGAGATAATACCTCTCTTGGAGGGATATAGCATTTTTTCCAGCATTGAAAGACTATATTTTGCACTCATTAAAACTCTGTCCTTTCCTTAAATAGCACATCAATTGCTACTGTGATTACCACGTAGTGGTTACACAAGCTACACGAGCATCCGTGGGATATCACTCATAATGCAGATAATGAGACTCTCCCCATTGCCAAGTAAACTTGTTATTCCTTCAAAGCCTGAACTGGTGAAAATGGCAAGGAAGCAGATTTCAGCTCAACATTTCTAGAAACTTTCTAATGTTAGGAGTCTTTTGACAGCAAAACAGACTAGGGTAGGGATGAACCCTAGCAGAATCGGTCTCTCAAGTATTCCTGGACTTCCTCTCACGTTTGGCCTGGTCTTGCAAAGTGAGCTGAGTCAAGAGGAAGTCTGCAACGCTCGCAGAATGAAGGTTGTGCAACTGGCAAACGTCTTCCGCACCAGGTGCAGCAGCACAAAGGTCCATGCAGGACTGTTGCAAAGCAGACTGGTGTCCAGGGAGCCAAGTCCAGGGAAGTGAACAGATTCTCACTTTCCCATAGATTCCCCACATGTCCCCATGGCTCCCTTAAGAGGTGATGAGCTGTCCTTCACTGGAAGTATTTAAGCAGAGGCTAGATGGCCAACGGTCAAAGTCGCTACAGTCGCAAGATGTCTGCTAGATTAAATAATTTTCAAGGCCCTTCTAGTGCTAAAATTCCAGTTGCCTTCCACAGCATTAACCACACTGAACTGGAAGATTGTTCTTCAATGGAAATCTCTAGGGATATTGAGCATGAGCCCCAGGGGTTCCACAGTCACAAAATCTGGATAAAATGATTATTATTAGATTGCATGTGTATCCCAGCTCTTTCCTGTTGTGTGAGTGACTGGCCCTAAGAAATCTAGTGAGCTTTATGGCTAAGGGAAAACTGGAACCCTGTCTCCCAGGTCCCTAGTCCAGCACTCTCACTGCCACACCGCACTAGCTCCCTGTGTGAGCCGTTCAGAACACCGGACACTAGCTGCCTTGTGCAACATATTGATGATGTTCTGTCAGTCTTTGGTAGCCTCGTTTAATTTGTTAGGGATTAAGAAGAAAAAGGAAAAAAAATCAGTGACAATAAGTCAAGAAGAGGTGGCGAATGCTTGCACTTTCCTTTGTGACAAGGAGGCCAAGGTGTCCACTGTCTTCCTCTGTGAATTCTTCTCTCTTATGGTCTACAGGTTCCCCAGTGTCCTGCACTTCATGGAAAGACACCAAGAGATAAGTCCTCCCATGCAGCCCTTTTTCTGATCAGGATGTCTGGGCAGCAGGGGAGGCACCAGAGTGCATAAAAAGGTGTGCATAAAGTAAAGAAGAAAAAACAAACTTGCAACAATAAGAACAGCACATGCACACGAATCAAAAGGAATTTATGAGTGCCAAGAAAGGCAGAAAAATGGAAGCCTCTTTCACAGGGGAAGAAACCCTTCAGGAAACAGGGAACTGATTTCAGCACAAGTTGGGAAAAAGAATGTACCAAGGAAAGATTCCTATAGCAACGGCTAAGAATGCCCTTCTATGTGCCCTTGTCATTCCTTTAAGTGCAGCAATAAGCTCCGGGATTAGACGGTTAACTTCCCATCGCTTGTTCCCAATACCGAAGGTCTTTCAGTGATATGTGTTGCAAAGTCTCATAAGTAAACAGTTCTATATATTAATCCATCACATCAATCAATGGGTTGCCATGTCATGTAGTGAAGTGTACAAGATACATTTTGCCTGGCTTCATTATGAGAGTCTTGATAAAATGGAATTAAAGTGATGTCTCAGAAACACTACTTTAAAGGTAGCATGCCAGCATGATCTCTACAATGGCCTCATAATTTTAATATGTGGACACGTATTTATTCTGTTTTGAAATCATAGTAAAGTGGCAATGACAATTGTGCTGTGCATTACAAATGACAATTGTACATGCATATGAATTGTACCTTCTGGAGATTTTCACTGGGTCATTTTGTTCAGCAAGAGCTTTGATACTGGGGAGGAAATATGAAGAAACCAAACCTTCATTTGCTTTGGGGGGTTGCTACATCTATATGTCAAGCTTCCATACAGTCTGAAGGGCCTGATCATGCCTAATCTTGGAAGCCTTGGCTGAATTCTGGATGGGTGACTTAAATGTTGTGAATAGCTCAGAAAGCTTCAGCTATGGGTGGTATAAAAATGCAATACATCATCATCATCATCCTCCTCATCATCATCATCATCTCTAGGAGCAGGCACTGGCCTTTTGAGAAACTCTCGAGTGGAAGGAGTTCAAGGGCTCTTTCCAAGAACTGCTGTGCGCTTCCTGTGTTAGCCTCACTTCGGCCAGAAGAATTGCCCGTCAGGCTGATCTCACTAACTCTGCTCTGTTGTCTAGTCAACAGCAAGAAAGATATTGTACTCAAGAGAATACATTTCACAACTCAGCTCAGTTCAGAGAATAAAACTATAAATACACACAGAATCCAGATATGTCAGTAGTTTGTAATGTTTGCATCCTCTAGTCTCTGCAATGAAAATAATGAATTGTGACATTTTTACAGCTGTCGGATGACTTTGTGCTAACTAAAAGCTTTTAGACAAGGCCAGAGGAGCTACTCTGTACCTTAACTACACAAACCACACAGGACTGAAGGCAAAGGTACTGTGGTGGCTAGGACTGATAGCTGTGAGTCAGAATGTCCTCAGTTCACATTTGGCCTCATAAACTCACCTCTCTTTGCAATACAGGGGTGATGATAACACCAGCCTACCTTTCAGCATGTTTCTATGTAAAATACGCTAAATGCTATCAAAGTGCGATGTTTTCGTTGCTGTTGCCACGCTGCTAATGCTGCTAACAGTGCACCAGCACAAGGAAGAATCCACCATTCTCTTCAGGAGGACTTTCCACTCCTTTCCATGCCTCAACCTGAGGGATTGCATCTGGTGTCGGGCCAGAGAGAGAACAAGAATCCACTTGGTAGACTGACTACTGCACTGCCCAGTATCTCTCCTAGCTCAGCTATTCTGGAGTATTGTTGTACCATCCAAGGGCAGAGCTCTTTGGGAATGTCAACCTTGTCAGGATTTCAGACAGCCTTGCCAGGATTTCACACCCGCCCTGACAACCATGGGGCTATTTCACACATCGTTTATAGACTTTCAATTCAGTTGATGTACCAGGAAGTGAAGGGGTGGTCTGTCATCAGCCCATTATTGGAATATGGGTAATGAAAACTCAATTTGGTCACAGTCCTCCAAATTCTCTCAAGGTTTGTTCCAACTAAAGTCATATCAAATTGCGAGGGTTTCTTTCTTTGTGCATGAAAATCTATGCCTATTTTTCAAATAGACAAAACTTCTGCTCATTTTTAAAATGTGCACCTTATTCTTCCATGGAATAAAGCCTATTTGTGCACATTTTCCATAAGTACACATTTTTGAAATGTATGCATTTTTCAAATTCATGCATGATTTCATTTTTATGTATTTGATTATTTTGGGTAACTCATATTGCAAGCTGAGAAATGTGCAGCCTTTAAACACAGATTGTGTTCAGAAGGTGCAAACAGGATGAATCATGATATGAATCAATTTGAAATGAAACGAAATGAATTTTTCATACATTGCTACTCCATGGTCACTGTCTGGTGATGTTTGGACTGAGAGTTAATGTGGAACTGGAGGCACTGTACAAATGGCCAGTCCAGGGACTTTTGGAATCTGATAAATTTCTGAAGCCTGTGAAGGGTTTTCCCAATGACAGAGCTCATGACCTTTGATGGCTCTAGTCTCACTATGGTATGATAATATGAAATGAGTCTAGGTTTTGTACAAACGCTGCTAAAGTCCATGCTTCCAAGCATTCCTGGACTTCCTCTTTTTTTTAAACTTTTATATGCCATCCTATATGTGAGACATCTCAGGATGGCTACAATATTAAAATCAGAATACACTAAAACAATCAATTGCATGATAATAAATCTTGTGCTTGTCCCGGTCTTCCAAAGTGACCCAAGCATAGAAGAAGTCCATAAATGCTTGCAGACCCCTGGTTGTGCAAATGGCAACCTTCTTCCATGTCATCTGCAGCAGCCCAAAAGGTGGCTGGAGCTGGTGGAGAAGAGGGACCCTTCTTGCAGAGCAGTCAGAGAGGGCTTTCCAGAAAAGCAGGGCTGCTTTCATGACAACCCACCATGGTCACCCTTCTTTGGTGTCCATTGCAGCAGCAAAATCAGAGGCTGCTTCCGGTGTGCAAGAGGGGTGCTTCTAGCAGTCACCTGACAAGCCCTGCACAATCAGCTTTCTTCATCATCCACAGAAGCCATTTTAACACTGGCTGCTCCTGGCACACAAGAAGGGAACTGCATGAGCAGCATGTGGAGAAGAAGGTTGGTCATTAGAAATGGTTGCTGGCATGCTCATTCAAAGTGCCCCTTTTCCACATCCTGCAGCCTCCACAAGAAGACTTGGCAGCCCTCTAACTGGCTGGAAATACCATATGGTAACACTGTATGGTAACACACGCAGAGAGACTCTGCTTCATTCCAGCAATGTAAAGAAGAACTACATGTGAAAATCCACTTGTTGGGTCAATTCAGGCAATTGGCAGCCAGGTTAAAGGTTCCTTGAGCTCAAAAGTGCCACAGCTGTGAGAAGCAGTAAGTAGAAAATCATTATCCTTCCAGTCCAAAGTTCCTGACTAACAAATGATTCCCTGGATCCCTAACTGTCAATTCCATTGGCTGTCATTTCCTGGCTGCTCCTTTCCACCTAGCTAGAATCCCAGCAAGTCAAACTGAACTTACCTGATCCAAGCCCCATCTAAAATATTGCAAGAAATCATCTCTCTACCCGTCTTCAGAACATCATCAAGTTCATGCTACTAAAACAGGACTTCCAGCAGAGTAACAAGGCTATGCATAATGCCTACACAAATCCACTGTACCCTCTCAGGGCAGGCTGTTATTTACATGGCATTTCTTACAATAAGCCAGCTCTTCCTTCCCATATACTGAACACTTAGCAGAATTTCTCATATTGCCTTCTATTTTAGGTGGTACTTTTTCCACCAGTTGTTAAAACTAAATGAAACAAAACAACAAAACCTTGACCTCTTTCTAGAAGGTTGAGTTATTTTATGCCTTTCTGCATAATATTTTCCTATAGCCCATGCTATAGGGCTTCATGGCCAAAAATAATCCATAATTTACAAATAAAAAACAGTGGAAGCAAAATATGACAAGCTGAATTAGAAGTTAGAATATTATTGTACAGTCACAAAGACTCACAGCTGCTCATTTTAATCTTTGAGGTTATGTGGACCACACTATGAGGCAAGAGGTATTGCTTCAGTTCCTGACTCCTGACTGGGATTGCACTCCAGGCGTGACTATGTCCAGTGTGAGGCAATGCTTGTTTAACTTTTATTCCGCTTTGCTGTTTGACTTCCTTTTTTTCCTGTGTGCTACTCAGTTCAGTGATCTACCATGAGCATTGGGCACTGGACAATTACATGCATAACACCCTTTAATGTTTAGCACTGTAACAATATCATGTGCAAGGTGACCAAGTTTGAATGTCATCACCAGCGAATGAACATGCTGATTCTCAGCTCTCCTCTGGCTGATTTCTGAATTAGAATTTTGGGTTGCTGGCAGATGAGGAACCTAGAGTTTGATCCCATTGGTTTGGGGGTTATGATAAACTAGACAAGTGCAGGGCATCCCTGGGTTGTTTAGCTCCATCAGCAGTAACAGGTGTGGGTGAGCATCTGGGAAACAAGATGCTTGTACACTCCCAGTGTATTTTCAGCAGCTCACAGTTTGTTAACCTTGGACTGTGATGTGGGAATCAGACCATGATTTCTTCCAATAAAGTGCCCTCTGGCTGATCCAGAACAACAGACTTTTAGGAAGAAGATTATCAAGAAGAAAACCCATTTCAGGATTAAATTAAAAATGCTTCAGGAGGCTAAAGGGAATGAGGGTTTTGGCCTTCCTGATTGGATGTTGTATTATCAAGCTTCTGTCTTATTATGGCTAAAAGAATGGATAACTTTAAGAAATAAGAGAATTCTGTATCTTGAAGGTCATGATTTGCAAATGAGTTGGCATGCTTATATGAGGTATGAGAAGTGTAAGGCACATGGTTGCTTTTTAAATCATTAATTAGGAAATCATTAATGTTGGTGTGGGAAAAGTTAAAGACAAAACTGTATATTAAATTACCAAGATGGCTTTCACCTATAGAAGCTCTTGTATACCCAAATGCTTTGAATTTTGATATGATTGTGAGATATGATGATATTTTGGATAATGAAGGAGATTTGAAACTGAATCAAGAAATACAAGAGCAAGGAATTAATATCTCTTGGTAGCAGAAGGTTCAAATGCAATCGAGATATGTTAAAGACTATAGAATGTGGAGTTTTTATAATGAGTTAACAACATTTGATCATGTGATTTTAAAATCAGATGAGAAAATGATTAAAAAATCGTATAATTTTCTTCTGGATAGGAGAATGGAAGATGAACAAGTTAAGGAAACTATGATAACTTGGGCACAAAACTTTGGATACAATATTGAGTTAAAGAAATGGCAAAAGCTGTGGGAAAGAAACATTAAAGTAACATTAGCAACCTCATATAAAGAAAACCTGTATAAAATGTTTTATAGATGGTATCTATCGCCAAATAGATTAGCTAAGATGTTTCCAAATATGTCAAATGGATGTTGGAAACGTAAACACAAACCGGGTACCTTTTTATCATATGTGGTGGACCTGTGATAAGGCAAAAAATATTGGATTAAAATACACAAATGACTTGAGGGAATGTTACAAAAACCTCTAATATTTAAACCTGAAGTTTTCTTATTAGGCATTGTACCTGAAGATGTTGGCAATCAAGCAATGTATTTGATTTTACATGTAACTACTGCGGCGAGGATTGCATTTGCCCAACATTGGAAGAGTGAAGAACCACCTACCGACGAACTGATTTTTAAAAAGATCTTGGACTGTGCGAAAATGGACAGATTGACTTTGTCTCTAAAGGAGAAGGAAGATACAGACTTCTATCAAACTTGGAATTCCTTTTATTATTGACTAGAGAAACAGGACTATGCATAGATTTAAATATGTTTATGGATTATCATAAAAAGAAAAAGTTTGGGGGGCTGACCCAGTAGGTCTGATGTTTTTGATGATTGAGGATTTTTTAGTTTCTTTTTGTTAGTTTTGTTAGTAGAAAATAACAATAAAACTTTAAAAAGAAGAAGAAGAAAATCCATTTCATTTCATATTTGAATAAGCAGCATTTGGGTAGGCAAGTTTACCAGTCCAAGTCATCCAAATGCCTAACCTCTTCCCAGAGATTATCACAGCCTCCTGCTGGGGCTGAGAGATGATCAGAAATTATGGGTATTTATGAGAAAGTGCTCACAACATGACAGGACTGTACCATTTCCACTGTTCTTTGTATGTACCAAGAAGCAGTGCTTTTTTTGTAAAAAGAAAAAAAAAAGTGCTGGAACTCACATAATGGTCGCCGCCAGCAGTAAGCACTCAGCGCACGACCACACACACCAATCCCAAGCCGAACAGCATCCCAAGCTGAGCAGCGCCCTCACAATCAGCACGGACACACAAGCAGCCCGCAGGCGATTCAAAATCATTCCATTGGAAAAATCCATCAAAACAAGGTGCTGGAACGCTGTTCCGGTGCATTCTATGACAAAAAAAACCCTGCCAAGAAGTAACATTTTTTTTTTAGCCTTTCCAAAAGTTCTACTGCCTTACAAAAGCAGGTTATTCATGATACATATTCAGCCAAGGAGAAATAAACAAACCAACAATAGGTCACAGAGGAAAGCATTAATAAAATTGCAGAGTGGGCAGAGGTTAAAGACTGTCAAAAGTAAATATCTATATTTGACTGCCTTTTGAAAGCATCTGTGATTTCAGTTCTGACTTGCCCATATGCCCTTGCAAAAAGGCTACATTAATCACATTATTTTTGCTTTATGCTGCCAAACTGAAATACTGCTGGGGTTTCAGCTCTCACTGATACAGTTATGTTACAAGAAATACTCATTAGCATGGTGGCAATAAGTAATATGCTGGAAGGCAAGACCTTTGCACTTGTGAACAGCTAACTAATCCGACAGTTCAACAGTGTGATATTATTAATGCTTCACTGACATCATGGGAGTAGACTTGGGCATATGAAGGATGCAGACACATTTGGCAGCAGTTTCTGGGAAAATGCCTGATAAGCTTTTCATTACAGACTTGATTTGAGAACCTAATTTTGAATTACAATTGCTCTGCAACAACATAGAAATCTGTTACTTGTTAACCAAAAATACAACCATATACCATGAAAGTGCAACAAAGTTTTAACTTTTAGGGGCTTATAAAATGTATGAACAATGCAGCATGCCAGTGACAAATTATTTTATCTACCACATGTTTGCTCTGTAGTCTGTTCTCATTCTATTGAGAAGGCTTGCAAGGTAATTTAAGTCTCTTCATTCCAGAAAGTAGAATGTATTTTACTAGAACATCAATCTTGTCTACTTTCCTTGATCTTTTCAAATGCATTGCATACAAATATGTATAATGAGAAATGTAAACACAACACTTATTATTATTATTGCATTACATTTCTATACTGCCTGTAGCCAAAGCTTTCTGTGCAGTTCACAGCTTCTAAGTCACCTATCCAGATTCCAGCCAGGACCCTGCTTAGCTTCCAAGACTGGGCAGGATCAGGCACCTCAGGCTATCTGGAAGCTATTTTATGACTTAAAATAGGCAAGTTAGCACTTTCTGGATGTCACCGTAATCATCCTGTTCAGGTTTCTGGACATCCCATTAATGGATCACTTTATTTGAGTGTACCATGAGCAGGTAGATCCCTCATTGTTTGCCAAGTACCTGAAGTAGATGATTGGAATTTACTGTACGAAGGCTCTCAACACAGAGCTCCCTGAGATGCTCCTGAAACAACAGGTATGAGCATGTCAGTGTTTTCAGCAATGACACCCTGGAGTGTTTCTTGGAGTTGGGACCTGTATAACAGGACAGTGTTGTTTCTCTGTCTTCTTCTACCTTCATAGATTTCTCAAATAAGAACGATGGTTTCCAGCTCCCACAGAATATTATCTGATGATGGTACTTCATCCCTTGCTTCATGGTTCTCACCCACACATTTTAGGCAGTAAGTGAGCTCTCAGCCTGCTGCAGCAAATTCCTTTTGGAGCTAATGGAGCAGAACCAATGCTTCTGAATAAATAGATGACTACAAGCCACCAGGTATACACCAACCAATGGTTAATCTGTTCTTCCTGGCACAAGTCTCCAGGGTGAGACCACTGTAACAGGTGGACCCACAAGCTTGGTCTTCTTCTGCTTGACCTCAGCTGGACAATGCTGCTTCCTCTCCATTTCCCCATTGCATCACTGACCTGCTTTATAACTGTCTTTACCAAGTATGATGTGAACTTGCTTTAGCAAAATAAGTCTTGAAATGATATTGCCCCCCAGTCCCTCAGACATTGACTTGTTTATTTTCACATACAAAGTGTTTGCTATCATGGAAAGTGACATATTTGAAAACAAAATGCCAGGACGTCCTTGTACAGCTTGAAGGTTAATAGCATTGGCCTGCCCCTTGACTATAGGAAGCTGTCAATCTAACTTGAACTGACAGATGTGCTTTTACAGCTGGAGCTCTATAGAGAATCTTTATATTTTTGCCCTACTGGGACCAAAATAATGCATCAAACAGCAAGGCATTTCACTAGATAACTTTCAGCTCAACCTTACAGAAGCCTGCAAGCTTTAACTCAGACAGCACAGGAGTCCCTGGGCATTTATCCCCAAAATGAACCAGTGAAAAGCCTAAGAATGTAATTTTTAAATATCTTAAGAAAGTGTCTTTTGAGGATTATGAAGAACAGGCTGATGCAAATGCTATAATCCCCAAGATTATGTGACAGAAGAAAATCCATAGGCAAAGAGTCTTTCTCTGAGTTTTGTAGAGAGAGAGAAATGCTTACCACCTTTTTGCCAGTAGGAGCTTTGGCTGCGAACCCAAAGCTGCTAACTGATCCTTCTTCCCTGGACTAATCCTCCTTGGGTTGAAAAACTATAGTATTTTCTTCAGCAGAGAAGGCTAAAGGAAGGCTTTAATTGCCTTCAGATCACAGATTCACATTTCTAGCCATCGATTTAATAAGAAATGGAAGTGGGGCAATTACAGAAACGTAACACATGGGATTGTTTCTCTCTGCAAAGAAGGATGGTACTGTTTGAATTGGTCCTATTACTAAAAATCAATCAGCACTGTGCAGCTGACTGATTTTTTTAAATGGGTTTTCCCTTGCCAAAAAAAGCAGGAAAGATTATGGGAGCACTCAGGAAGATTATGAGTGGGAAGCAACAACATCTGGACCCCCACCTCCTGCGCAAGTGGGATGAGATGGGAAAAATGTGGTGAAGCTCAGGATTATGGTGAGGATAAAAAAAAAAGAGGCTGAAGAGAGCATTACCTGGCCTGCTGGGGCTACTTGAAGGAAAGGTGGAGATGATTAAGGTGCTGCCGTTGTTCTCTTAACATGGAGACCATTTGCAGGGAGAATTGTCACTTAGGGCAGGGGGCTTAACCCACCTGCCCATTTTCCTGGGCAACACCTCTCCACAGCTGATGGGAGGGAGGTGCCTGTGTAAGGGGGTGTTGAGAACAACTGGTAGATGAAGGAAGGCTTATGCTTCCCCTTGCTTCTTTTCCCTTTCAGATCTCAACTTGCATCCCAGATGTTACATTTTTTCCACTTTTCACCCGATAAATGGCTGATTCAGAGCCAAACTAAGCAGTCCGTTCAGCACACCCAGGGCTGCTACAAGTGCTAGTTTTCTTTACCACCAGGTAAGCGTTCAGGCTCTGATTCAGATTGGGACTGAGGCATTCTGGCAGGGAAGGTTAAGCCTTTCCTCACCCATGTTTTCATGAAATTCCATCCCTTTGCCCCATATGGAAGGGGGTTATAAAAAGAAAAAACTCCAATGGAACCTCATTTCTCTCTTTTTAACCTATTTCCCACCCTGTGGGACATCAAATTTTGCAAAGAAAAAAGAAAAGAGGGGGAGGTTTAAACCTTTTCTGCAGTATCACTATCCTGATTTCGTTTTAGTGGATATAAGTGACTTCATAATTTATTTCTACATCTATTTGTCCACTGAAGAATCAAAGCCAGTTCCATTGTGACCTTTTAAAAAGCTGGTCTTTCTACATGCTGATGTATTTAAACACCTCTTCATTGAACAGATGTTTGGAACTATTTG
This sequence comes from Varanus komodoensis, assembly GCF_004798865.1. Taxonomy (NCBI): domain Eukaryota; kingdom Metazoa; phylum Chordata; class Lepidosauria; order Squamata; family Varanidae; genus Varanus; species Varanus komodoensis. Next base: position 19,270,069 of record NW_025335589.1, on the reverse strand, counting down.
AATGATTGCAAAGGGAATTGCAGATATCTTAACCAAGGCCTTCCATTAGCTAGCAGTGAAACTGCTCAGTAAATTAAGTGGTACAAAATGATTAGCTAGAAGGGTCACTTCCCTATGAAAGTCATTCCTTAAAGAAAGTGGTGCAGAAAGTGCTACTGTTGATCTCTGAGGGTTAGTGCCAAATTCTCCTGAGACAGTGCACAGATAACATCTGAAAGTTTGTTTGGAGTAGAAACAAACCGAGGTCACTCTTCAAGACAACAAGCGTCTGCTGCATTCTCTGACCCTGAAAGGTTAGAGTTGAGGAATTTCCTGACAGGATTCTGTTTGGTCTAACATTTTTTATGAAAGTATCAGGGGAATAGTCAGAGAAAATGCAGGATTATTTTCAACAGAGTTGTAAAAGTCTGTTATCTTTCCAAAATACTTATAGAGTGAGCTGACACTTTGTCAGAGCTAAATAAATGAAATAGTAACATCTTTCTCTCCAAATTAAATATGTAATGATTTTTATGAACCTTAGGACAAAAGGGTTCAAATCTATACATACATAGCTCAGGGAACAAAAGGGAACCTAATACTACAAAATTTGGAGTAGTTAAGGCTTTTATACAAACTTACCTGGGAATGAGTCTCACTGAATTCTAAATGGCCACGTACTGGATTGCATAGTGATATTGCATTAGTCCCTTGGGAATTAATGGGAGAGTTTTAAGGCTAAAAGCCAAATGCCTTTCCCTGTAAAGAACGTAATTCGGGAATGGCAAATACATGCGTGTGTGTAACAAAACTGCCTTTAGCAAAGCCTTTTTATATGAACCCTAAAAGGATGCCTACTTTTTCACACGTTTCACCACAGCTAGCTGAACACATTTGGAGTACAAAAACTTAGAAGAAGACTCAAATTGAAGAGCTTGATCATTGTATAACCTGCCCCATCACACAGATGCAGACACAAAACCTGAAAAGTATGGAGAAAATTCACACAAAATGAGAAATCTCACAATTGAGCATATTTATATTGTGTTTATGCAGAAAAATATACAGTCCATATTTTTGTGTAAATGCACTATTTGGGGCAGATGTCAGCATTTAAAAATTACAGTTTTGTAAAAACAATAATATAGAACCAATGAGAAAGGGTATAGGATCAGCAATTAAAACCAGAAATTGTCCGCCAAAACCAAAACCGTCTCTATCAAAAATAAAGCCTGTCTCTGAATCACCACACAGTAAATGAATAAAACAGGATTCAGAATGATGTAGCACTTTCATGTCATACGATATGAGCCTTTCTTTCCATTCCTTTTTTGTGCTGTTTTCATTGGATTATTATCCAAATGTGTGGATCGTTTATTTTATTTTTAATCTGTACAGTGCCCAGTACACTATTAGGGCCTTGATAAATAAATAGAATGATTAATAAATAATTCTGCAGACTAAGGTTTGATCCACATGGTGACTGTTCCAAATTGCACCATGGCCTCATCTGCCAGTCCTCTTCAGTGATTTGCCACACTGACTCACCTCCTGTCTCCATGCTTCTCCTCCACCCAGATTTTTTTCAGTGATGAGATTCTGCTGGCACATGAACAGCAGACTTTTGCACGTGGGAGATGCGTGCAGAGAAGTAAATCTCTGTGTGGTCGTAGCTGGCACAGAGAGCAGTTTAACGCACCCTCCATCCAACAGCTTTGGACACCAGCTGATTCTGTGTAGTAAACTGAGTATCTTCCCCAGGACCCATTCCAGTCCTCTGAAATAAGGAATGTGAAGTTCAATGCCACATATTTGCTCAGATCACTCAGGTTCAATAAGTGTGCACAGGACTGCCTCTTTAATTTATCTTCAGATGGGAGCTATTCAGCCACCCCTCAGTGTGTGTTGTGACGGACTGAAAACTTCCTGCAAGAGTACCAATGTACTATATCCTTGAACAAGTGTAATTATGCTTTATGCTTAGCATTGTTACTCTGCTGGAAGTCCTGTTTTAGTAATACTTCAGGAGAGAAATGTCCATCCCAAGTTTCTAGATCAGTGTTATTCTGCAGGATTTCTTTAAATTTCAGACTGGGAAAAGGGATTTAGCTTCAGTACCTGCAAAGTTGGAGATAATGCTTTTGAATTTCAAAAAGTCCCCCCAATTTGAGGGAAAGGGAGAGCTCATTGGACATGAACATGTAATATTTTCAAATGTCTAAAATTAGGGCATACTAATTTTACACTGCCCAGGATTACACTGTACATGACCCAAAGAGTGGTTTAGACATGTAACAGATAAACAAATAATAAATAAATACTTTCCCCTCAACTTTTTCAAACCTCAAACTTCTCTCTGAAAAGGAGAAGCATGATTATGAGTATAATTCATATGCTTAAGATTGCAAACTACTGAACTTCATGGTTTCCCTTATTGTCCCCCCATGACTGACCCCAAAATCAGGCTGTTTATGCAGAGATAGGCTCTTAAATTCATTTTGAGGCAATTGAGAAAGAAAATTAAGATGCTTCTCTGTCCATGTTCAGTATCATTTAACTCTACAATTGTATCCAATGGATTGGATCCTGTGTTAATCTAACAAGTCCCATTCATCTATGTAGGCTTACTCTAAGTAGGACTAACACTGGCTATAGTCCCTACTGAAGAACATTATCTCATAATGTTTGATCATGGAAAAGTTATGAGCCATGAAACTCTTACTCTTCAAGGGTGGAGATACATCTCCCACCAGCCATCACAATTTTGTATGGAGGAGAAGTTACTCACTATGTTATTCTCCTCTCCTCTCTCTCCTTCTCCTCTCTTTATTTTTAGAAAAGTACAAGGCATTTCTGCATCTGCAGTCCCATAATGTCATGTTCAGATCATCCAGTGTGTTGATCATCCAGAGAAGGCAGGGCAAAGAAATAGGAAATAGTTTGTAGCAAATAGTTGTACACAGTTAATGTGTTTTGCATACATTCCCCAACATTCATAACTATTTTTCCTAATATTTCTTCTTAACCTGTCAGGTATATCAGACAAAGTGAAAGAACTGAAATAGATATTAATTACATGCTTCAAAATCATAAATTAGTATTTAAATGAATATTTTCATAGAAAGTGTCATATAATAAAGCAAAAAGTCCAGCCCAATGGGATGTAGACTGAAAACAAAGGAGCAATTTATTTCGTGCCTATTGATGTGCCCTTGTTCTGTAAATGAAGGGTGTCATATTTCCAGTGAATGTGTGAGATCTATAATTGCAATGTGGATTTTTAAAGAAATATAATTACAGACCTGCGGCAAAGAACACATGCAAAATCAGCTCCAGCTATCTTGACATTATTTAACCATCATTTAATGGGCAGTAAACTTGGGTCACTGATACCCTGTGTTGAGTGGCCTGTTGAACTCTCAAGTCATGAACTATTACTGATAATGGTGTACATTTGTGTAACATGCAACTGGATTCCTTGATTAAATTATTCTAAATTTAATAATGTGAACATATATTTTGGGGGTTCCTATGATTGAAAAGATGGGACAATTTAAACATGCCTCAGTGCATTACAGTTTCTAGCAATATCTTTAGCAAGAACATCATGAGTAACAACTCCAAACAAACTGAATGATAAGGCTCCAGGGATCTATTTCTGCTTACAAAATTATTTACATTTACATAAAATCTCTTTTTACTTCTATGGAATGTTGTTAGAGGGTGACTTCCAGTTTTGCGTTCCTTGTCATGTACTTGTTGCTAGTTCTTTAACCTGCCTACTCCAAAACAGTTCAAAGATGTTCTGACTCAAAGCCTGAGTCTGTAGGTGAAAAGCTGTGTGCATGCATGGGCTGTTGTGAAGATAAGATGAGAAGAGGTGAAGAATTATGTAAGCTACCTTGAATTCCTTGGAAGGAAAAAAAGGCAAGCTATAAATATAATTAATTAATTAAAGTACACAAAAGTCCATGTGTGTTTTTTCGGATATCACATCTGGTATATAATTAAATTTAAATTTTTAATACTAAGTAAACTATCCTTTCTTGAATGAAGTCTTGAATTAGGCTTTAAGAAGTCTATTGAAAGAAGTCTTGAATCAGATCTAGGAAAGGGTCTTGTGTGAAGCCCTAGAGAACGTCTGCCTGTCATATAGAATGTGGTTGCCAACTTGTGGCCTTCCCATAAGTGGTTGCTGGGCTGCAACTTCCATCAGCCCCAGCCAGCATAGTCAGTAATGAGCAATGATGGGAACTGCAGTGTCACAGTATATAGAAGGCTACAGATTGCCTGTCCATGCTATTTACAGTGCTGCTTTTGCTGGGCCAATGGTCTGATTCAGTATAAATGCTAATATGACACTAGCACACATGATTAGCAACACATCATTGTTTAAAGAAACAACACCAGGTACCAGAAATATTATCTCTGGCACTGGAAGAGGCAAGTTTTAAGCCTTCCAGCTCAGTTTAAAAAAAAAAGGGTTGTAATGATGATGGTACCATAGCATAAATCTCCATTACTATGTACTGCCATCCCAATGACTCTCCATCCCCCACCCCTTGGTGCCTGGTAGCTGTTGGGGGGGTTTTTGTTTTGTTTTGTTTTTAATGCTACAACATAGTCGCTAATGTCCTTTGCATCATGTGTACTTAGGGCCTGAAACAGGTTCCTTGCTTCTACACAGCATTTAATTTAGAGGTTGCACAAAGCTATTATGACTAGGATCCGCATGCAAAGAACTAGAGAACTTTCATTCTCTAGTTTGCCCAATCCCCTTTTTGCCCAATCCCCTTTTAAAGTCCTCTAAGCTCTTGGACATTATCACATTTTAGTCCATAAATTAGTTAAAGCAGCACAAAACCAATACGGAGCATGCACAGTCAGCAAAAACCAAAACTGAAACAATACAGAACACTTTAGAGGCCAATCCTATGGCCCCTAGACAACGCCTGAGGGGCCATAGGAAACTTCAGATTCCTAGATCCAAGGCCTCTCAAGGTTGGGAAAGCAATTCAGACAGAGGGGGAGAAAGGGGATTTCAGGGGGCAGGAAGGGGAGGAGGCAGAAGAGGGCAGGATATGACCTACCCCAGTTCCTCCCTAAACTCCTTCACTTCCCCTCTGCAACACTTCTTCTAAACAGGCAAAAAAGTCCACTCAGTGAAAATGCAGGATGAGAAGGCAGAGAGGTGGAGCTTCCTCCAATGCTCCTCCCACCTTGCAGATGGCCATAAATCTCCTAAGCAAACCACAGGATTGTGCCCTTAGTGTTTTGTTTAAAAAAAAAACACATGAGATATAATTGATGTTGCAATTAATATGAGATGAACAAGGGCAGCCATGAAATAGCAAGGGTGCGAACCAGTTTTTAGAACTACTATCTCTAAAAATTGTTGCCCTCACCTTGCTATTTCCCACAGGAACTACACGGAAGGTAGTATCCAAACTCAAGGATTTTTCCACTTCAATATACCTTCACTTTTCTAACCAGGACCTTGCTATAGTGGGACTATTTTTATAAGAACTTATTCAGAAAGTGTAAATTCTCCACTAGCAAAAGGGGAAGAAGGGGACAGCAGAGGTTGAGGTGGCTGGATGGGGTCACTGGAGAGCTGGGTGTGGGGTTAGGTGTACTCCGGGGGACGGTGGAGGACAGGAGAACCTGGAGGAATGCTGTCCATGGGGTCATGAAGAGTCTGGCACGACTGCGACTGAAGAACAACAACAAACTCTCCACTAGTGCCTAGTGATTATTCCAGATGAAATCATTATTTCCTCTGAAGGTAACCAACTCATCCATGCAGTCTTTGAAAAGAATTCTCCTTTAATTCAAAATGTCATTGTATGTGTATCAGTTTTTGAACAAGTGCAAACTCCAACCCTCTTGGGAGCTCTTGTTTTCAGCCATGGAATGCATCACCCTGTTATGGTACCCTGTTTCCCTATGGCCTTTCCACATAATACTTAGTCACCAGCACGAACTGGTATATGGAGGAGAGATATAAGGATCAATGTATGGAGAAGTATATGACCTATGTTACCATTTCTTCGCATATGATTGGTTTGTAGAGACAGTTCAAATGCAAACTTTTCCTTAACGGCTTGAAGTGACACCATCCTGAAAGTAATGGGTTCAACCAGCCAGCTCAGGTCAAGAAATGCAGGCTGCACGTGGTCTGCAGCTTACAGTATATTTTGACAATAATAACAGTGATACAAGCTTGCTACAAATAGCCACACATGGATTTCAACCGACTAGCCAATTAATCACCAAATTTCACAGGTTCACTAGTTTTGTGTGCATCTGTGTGTACATTTCCAGTGTCCTTACAGTTCCCACAAATATAGAGATGCTTGCTTCAGGGCTTTCCTCATTCGCATCAGCATAGAGGAAAGCTCTGCATGCATTCTGCCATCAATCAATAATACAAAGCTGAGCAGCACTTAACATTCACCGTTTTTATTCATAAGTTCACAGTTTTGAAATATGTTCACAAAAACAATGCAGGCAGTTAGATCAGGAGGAAACATCTGCATATGTGTTACAAAAGAAAATACCCTACATTCAGAATGCTTAAGATTTTAGTAGGTCTCCTTAAGTCAGAGACAACTTGACAGCACACAACAACAGCAACACACTTTTAGTCTTATTTGCCTTTCTAGTATTCTCACAGCACGTTCTGCATCTACATACAAATAAGGTGACATTAATGAACTTGCCATGCCAAGGTTGAAAGGCTTGTGCATTGTATAAGGAAGGTTCATTTCCTGTAAACTAAATCCCACTGAGTTCTGGTTCATTAAGTGAAAGTTATGACACACTGCTTGAGTTCACTGTTCCCACAAGTGTGGCACACTGAACAGAAATACTTGAGAATGAAAGAAACCATGAATGCAAAGTCTCACATTCTTGAGCAGGGATGCACTCAGAAGGTGGGGGCTGGAAGAAAGGGAAAACAAGATTTTGGTAGTGTTCATTGCAGAGAAAACGCAGGCCCTTGTAAAATGACATTGTTACACTAAAAACTGCCTTTGCAACTACCGCGCTCCCAGAGCCCATGCAGCCTGTATAATGAGAACTGATTCAAAAGGCATTTGTGGAATGTATGGATGGATCAGGCCTAACTAAATGATGCACTGACTGCATTCGTCCAACTTATTTTTTAGCTTCAGTAATTTAGACACTGATCAAGCCTCAGATACCTAGAACGTTCTATGTCTGTAAAGAAAGAAAACATCCTGGCTCTGCCACAGGCCGGCTTAGCCAAAAGAGCATTCCCTCTGCTGCAGAAGTTTGTAAAGGACTCTCTCTGATCACTGGCAACTGTGGAACAGCCTGGGAAAAATGCATACGTGGACTGCCTGCTTGTCTACCAGATTTCAGTGTTCCTAATTCCAAAGAATCCTTGTATACCAAACCAGTAGAAGCAGCAATTAATATAGTGGTGGAGGGAAAGGGCTGGATGTCAAGATTCCAGGATGTGGCTATTGTTTCTTCTTTTCACTTAATATCTAGAGTGGCATTTCCTCTACATGCAGATTTTGGACAGGACTTCCATCTGACTTCTATTGGGCAAATAACACCCACCCCAACAGGCATACTTTTAAGGGTGGAACACATGTCTTATTCTTTACAAGTTCAGTGAGCTCTACGTGAAAGAATTAAACCCACTGAAGTGCTTACTGATGTTTATATAAGCCACCTGTCACCATATGTGTATTGTATAAACACAGATGAAAGAGGCAGGGATCTCTGAGATAGTTACAGAAACAGGGCCTAGTTAATACTGCACCTTGGACAAAAATAAGGATCCACTGGAAACCAACCCAGAAGCATAATGCAGGTGATTCACAAACCCATTCAGGAACAGAAGCATGCCTCCAGGCCAAATCATCCCTCTCCTGCCGTTAGTTATGCCTTTCCACAAGGGCTGGGTATGCCAAGTTGCCACCACGGGCCCTCCCAGAAACAGCAGTAACATCCCGAAGTCAAGGAATGAGACTAAACGTTGTCTCCTGTGCCCTGTTTCTGCTGGAGGCTTACAGTCTTTACCACAATACAGGAGAGATCGGTTTCTGCTGATTGTAGGAAATCTGGCAGCTATTTCCTGCATTTGGAACTTTTGCAGGAGCTGTTCGGTGGCTGTGCTTTTTGGATATGCTTCGGTGCAACCTCCAGCTCAACTTGCAACCTCTACTTTATGAGTAGATTAGTGCAGTGTGCTCTACATGGGGCTTCATTTGAAATCGGTTTGGAAGATGAAGCTCAATCAAAATCTGGTGACCAGATTGATAAAGGGGACAAGACAGTCTGAATATGGAATGTGGTTCTGGTCCACTTACACTGACTGCCACTATGCTTCCAAATCCAAACTAAAGTGCTGCTTTTAATCTATCATGCATTTGGTTTCTTTTTCCTAGGTGCAGAACTTGGCATTTGTCCCCCCTGAATTCCATTCTGTTGCCCAGCAGTCCAATCTATCAGGATCACTTTGCATCTACTTTATGTTTTCCAGGGAATTAGCTACCCTACCCAGTTTTGTGTCACTTGCAAAGCTGATAATCGTTCCTGCACTTTATCATCCAAATCAAAATGTTGAAGAGCACTGGGCCCAGGACTGAACCCTGCGGTACCCTGCTTATTACTTGTCCCCAGTTTGAGAAGGTGCCATTGATGAGCGCTCTTTGAGTCTGATTCTGTAGCCAACCTGATCATTGTTCCATCTAGCTCACTTTTAGCTAGTTTGCTAATCAGGATATAACAGGGCATTTTATCCTGTCCTCCATGATTTTCCATGAACGGTGGTTGTTCCTTTAACTCCTTTATGACTCTAGGATGGAGTTTATCAGGCCCTGGAGATTTTTCAGGCCAGCCTGCTCCTTCAGCTTGTACTTCCCTTTCATCAGGAAGGTCATAGATCTACTTTTGGGAGAAGACTGAACCAAGGAATTGAGCACCTCTGCCTTTTATTTGTCATTTGTTATCATTTTGCCATCCACATTGAGTACATGAACCCCCATTTCTTTCTCTGTCTTTTACTTTGGACAATCTGAAGAACACTTTTAGCATCCCTTGCTAGCCTCAGTTCACTCCTAGTTTTAGTTTTCCTGCATCCCTGCAACTGCCTAGATTCTTCCTTTGTAGTTTAGCCTTCCTTCCATTTCCTATAATGTCCTTTTTTGTCTTCAGATCATTTGTAAACTTTTGGTGAAGCCACATGGGCTTCTTCTGTTGCCGTCTACCTTTGTTGGAATTTTTTGTAACTGTGTCTTTAGAATTTCCTTTTTTTTAAATTCCCACCATCTTGGACTCCTTTTTTCATGACAGTTACTTGCCATGGGACTTTACTTATCCCTAGACCAGTGGTGGTGAACCTATGGCATGCGTGCCACAGTGGGCACGCAGAGCGCTCTCTGTTGGCACGCAAGCCAAGTCGCCCCAGCTTCGCCCCAGCAGCCAAGCATCAGATAACAGCACACACAGGGGTCATGCACATGCGCAGAAAGGAGTAGCGGCGCCAGGCAATGTCATGAGCCACCACTCATTAGCTGCGACTCGTCCAAACTTTCACATGGCTGGTCAGTGCGCTGCCAAGGAGATATATATATTTGCTTGGACTGGCTGTGAGTTGTTTTTCCTAAACTAAAAGCTCAGTTTTCAGGTTTAATTGCAGTGTTGGCACTTTGTGATAAATAAGTGGGTTTTGGGTTGCAGTTTGGGCACTCGGTCTCTGAAAGGGTCACCATCACTGCCCTAGACCATCTGGGGCAGCTTCCTCTGACCTGCTCAGCTAGGAGTCAGGAACCAGAATGAATCTCCCCACCCACACAGCAGCTGCTTGTAATCAGGCCACCCCTTTCAGTTGCAGCTCTCAGAAGCGCACAGCCTCTTGCAAGAACTTGTTGCTGGGCTAGTCCAGGCCCCTATTCCTATGCCTTTGCCTCCTCTTCCACTACAGTGCTGTTACCAAACTCCTGTTTGCTCTCCTTATTCACTTGCTCGCGTCGCTTGCTCCCTAGGAACTTGGCTGCTTGTATCCCAGAGGCCCTAGACCAGCTGGGGAAGCTTCCTTTGATTTGTCCAGCTATGAGTCAGAAACTAGAATGAGCCACTCATGCAAGACACTTCAGGGCTTGGCTGCAAGCCAAAGCCCTTCTGCAGCTCTGGGCCTAGTTTCATATGGCCCTCAGCATCATTTCTCTGGCCATTACAGGCCCACTCTTGCTTTCCATATTGCTCTTCTGCCTGAGGTTTCTTCTTTCACTTCACATATGGGGGGGGGGGGGAGAGAGATAAAGTGCCATGGAATGAGAAAGAACTATGCAACCCTACAGTGCAATAAACTGCTCATACTCTTGGCTTTGGTTCCACCACCTCCCTGTCTGGCTCTGCCCATCATTGGCTGCAACTCCAATGACTTTTCTAGTGGGTCAACAGCTCTTTATAGGAAAATGGTTCCCCACCTTTGCTGTAAGTGTAAGAGCAGAGCATGGGCATCCCACACACATCCAAAATAGAGACACAATCCATCAAGCAGGATTTAATGTGCTGAAATGTTTACAAATGGTTCCAATGACTTTGCCAATTACTTTATCAATCTTGGTGAAGTTCACACTACTTGCCAAGTAAACCAAATCCCTAACATCAAATAAGCAACACTTTTTCCTATAGTAGCTCAGGGATAGGCAGAAAGTAGATCTAGGAACTGAAACAGAAGACATCTGAAAAACTACATTCTCATTACTCTTCAGCACACGTAAAAAGTTCTCTGTGTATTACTTTCTCTCTATTTTGCAGCCCACTTATAACAAATTTGTTTGGATGTAAGCCCCACCGTGCTTAATGGCATTTAGTTTTCAGTAACTAAGAGTAGGATTTCAGCCTAAGACTTTAATTTAGATTTGGGATCAACAGAAAGGAATGTGTTGGTCTGTCATGGATTTGTCATCTGCCATCAGACTGCAAAATCTGCTGCTCCTTTTCATAACTCTGTGTCAAGAAGTTGGCACAGAAGATGGATACAAGAGATACAAAAGAAGACAGATACTATATCTTCTTTTGTGAAAGGTGCTAAATTCTGGCCCCATGGGACCAGCCTTAAGGCATTATCATTTTAACCGGGTTACAAAAATTGAGAAGTCATTTGGCAAATATTTCCAACAATGTAATCTCTAGCATATTTGCTGAGCATTTTAAATTCTCGTGCTGTATCGTGAAACAAGTCTTATTTTGTCTTTCCAACAAGCAAGTGAAACTGCCTGTTTCATAAACACAATCATGATGTTTTTATTACTATCAACATTCTCCTTAATCTGAAAGTTAACAGCCAAATCCAATCTGCACCATGCCGAGGTCATTGCGAAAAGAATGAAAGAACGAAAGAAAGAGGTGTCTTTGGGGATCAGGTCCAAACTTCGGAGCATGTTTGTACTGCAAAGCTCCTTCAGGTTCAAAGTAAAAATAACAGAACAATGTGTTAACACTTACTCTACTTCAAAATGGAAAAAGTTCTACACAGGCATTTTATAAGTGGTCAAACAATTAAGTGAGGTGCCATTCCTAAGTACTAGGAGTTCTACTCTGCAAATAGGTTTGCAAGGTATTGTGCAGCTATAAGATTGACACAAAATGACTGTTCCTTGTGTGTATATTTTGTACTGCCTTCCCTGAACCAATTGATATATTGAAAGGGCATATATGAACAGCCTTGTAGAATTGCCCTAATGTTGACCATCTGTAATTCCTACTTCTAAAATTAGTGTGAAAGCTGTTGTGGCATGGCTCCTTCCCATGCCACAAAGATAATCAACAGGCTTACACAACCACTGCAGCCCTTGGTTACTGTGCAAGTGCTGGTCAGACCAGAAGTACACCTGTCGGTACCTGCAAGATCCGGGTGTTGTGTGGTCAGTCAGCACAGAAGAACCCCTGGAATGCTCTGTGAAAGGCTTCCCTGTGCTGCTCAGTTTCATCATAACCACACGGGCTTTAGTGGTGGCCACCTCTTGTGCTTGATCCTGCGCCTCTGACTGTGCTGTGATTCCTCCTTGCTCCTGTCTTGGTCTCCTTGCCAGATACCCGTGGCCTGTTCTAGACCTCGCCATGTACTGCCTGGGCTTGATCTCCGTGTGCACATGGCCTCACCTTTGCTTCTGGTCTTCTAGCACCTTGCAATGCTTCCCAAGCACACCGGTCCTGGTGCTGTATCTGTAGCCACCTGCTGCCCATATTGCAAATAAAGTAGGCAGTGGCATCTACTGATCCTTCTCACCACCACCATTTTCTGGGCCAGCACTAGTGGTCAATGAACAGGCAACATGTGGTAGTGAAATGGGGGGGGGGGGTCAACAGCGGGTCCTTGCTGGGCTGTGGGCCCTCAGCCAGTGCCCAGCCATACCTACCCTTGATGCTGGCCTTGGCTGGTGTTACTTTTGTGTTACTGCAAAGTTGATGGGAAAGCGGGCCTGGGTTCACTGGCAATGTTGAAACTTGATCTAGCACGTACAAAGGACAAAGGGGCAGGAGAACAACATGGCAAACACACTTTTGCTTTTGTTTGGGTCCAATTTGGTGAATAGTACGTTAAGGCATATTTTGTATATCTGTATAGCTGAGCAGCAAATGAGTAATGCAAGAGGGAGTGTTTCACAGGAGCCAAGAACAGATTTCAAGAAGTACTTGAGGGAAAAGAATGCAGTTTTAAAATATCTTTCAAAGGGCATCAGGCAAGCTTAGTCTGCTCTTGTGACACAATTTATAAAATCCTGGTATTCCTTATTTGAAGGATTCAGGTATGTTTGCATTACTACTTAAAGCAAACTGGTCAGATTTTCTGTAGAAAGATTCTTGGCTTGCTTCTCTCCTATTTATGGCCACTTTTCTTCCACAGAAATGCTACATCCTTAAAAAGTAGCTTATGCAGTTGTCCTAGCATTTCGAAACCATTGTGAAGTCAGCTATTAACTGGGAAAAATGGCTTTCACTGCTACTGAAAACTCCAAATAAGTCATCATGTCATGTTTCCTTGCAGGAGTAATTTACATTTCTTACCAAGGGCTGCATAACTGTGGCATCAGTGTTCTTGTAATAATCATTTAACCCTCTAGTTGTTTATAAGACCATATTGCCAAAACTATGCAACTAAGTCCAGGTCCCAAAAATATCAGAGTAGATTCCAAGCATCCTGAATCAGTCTGCTTCATTGGAAGTCCAACAGGCCTTTTCAAAAGTGGTTTAAGCTCCCTGAATCAATCAAACAAATTTGTTTGGCTACCAGATGTCTTATCCACAATATGTTTTCCATCCAATAAGTTTCTCTTTTCACTTTACAAGTTAAAAAGAAAGACGTATATCACATCTGATCCAGAGCTCTGAGTGCACAGTGGTTTTTTGAGGTGATGTGTGATGCGCGTGTGTGCAGCTTTCTGTTTCCCTGGACTTGTTCATACATCATGCTAACCCAGCCTGTCAATAACTGGACCTACCCTGGGCTGGCTGGCTCAGGATGGGTTATTTGCCCCCTGTTTTTCCTCTCCCTCTCGGTCATACTGTGGGTATCCCAGGGACTCTACAGGATCAACTTGTCTGCTTTCCCTCCACACCACAATTGCAAGCCTTTTTCACTTGAAGCATCCCATTTTTCCTCCTTTAACTGTTTTGTTTTTGGAGATTAGGCTCTCCATCTTGACAGCCATTTTTTGTAATCTCTGTTTCAAAAGTGATAACCTGTTCACAATGCCCATGTGGCACATTGAAGGGACTGTCAACAATTGGCTGAGGTGGAGGAGACAGAGACGCCCACATGGCACAGCAAGCAACCAATAATTAAAAACAAAACAAAAGCTATGGTTGCTTGCTATGTTGTCTGAACCCAATCACAGCGATCAACCTTTGTGACTTACCATGGTCTTCAGCCATAGTCGCTTCTGGGGTTTCCCCATATCACAATTGCTAGTTGCATCATTTGAACTGGGGCAATGCGCAATGTGGTAGAAACTCTGGAACAAGACAGCTGTTCATGGTGATTCACTGCAATGAATTGTTGTGATGTGCAAACTCTCCCAGTGTGGTAAAATAGGTAGCACATAGCCAGCAAGGCTTGTAGCCACTGACAGCATCCTCCCTCATGAATCTGTCCAATCCCTTTTTAAAGCCATCCAGATAGGCAGTCATCACCATTTCCTGTGGCAGTCAGTTCCACAGTCTAATTATACACTGCATGAAGCATTTCCTTTCATCTGTCCTGAATCTCCCACCGATCAGTTTTCATACTCTAAAAAGCTGCATCTGCACAATTGTTGAGGCACACAATTCTGTGAATGTAAGACAAGGAAGCTTCAGCTGAGCAATATCCAGGAGGAAACTGATGCCCAAGTAGAAGAGGGAGCAGCCATGTTAATTTACCCAGAGTGGCTCCATATAGGGCCTTTTACACAACTTTGCTTGCTTTCTCTTGGCAGGTCAAAAGTTAGCTGTCAAAGAAAATAAAGCCATGAGTGACCTTTGCCAGTAGATCATCTCTTCTCAGTAAGATCCTCACCTTTTTTTCTTCTTTCATCCCATAAGTTTTTCACATTTCCTAAAGACTTCTGGTGTCCCAGAAAGTACAAAAGTGTATCCTACCTTATTTTAGTGAGCAAGGAGTTTTGACAGCTAGCTAGCTGTCAAAACTCAGTCTCTCTATAAAATGGAGTTTTGACAAAGTGATGGGTATTTTTTGAAAAGGATGTATACCCCTATCTATATGGCATCAATTGGAAGTGGTCTATGGTTATAAAAGTTCATCCATGAATGAAACCCCTGAAAAATACCTGAAGCTGTGGCTAGTCATCTATACTAATCCGTTACACTATTTTTATCACATTATGCAGATTACAGTATCTCAAATGGGATTGCTGAATGCTGCTTCTAAAAATATCCAGAAAATCTGCCAATTAAAAAACAATTCAGTTCACCCCTGAACAGAGAAAACATATTTTTCTCTGTTTCAGGGGAGTTGCAGAACATAAAACATTCTCAGTTTCTGGCTCATGAATCGTTCCTACAACTTGGAAACTGGGAAACAAAAAGAGAATCTGTATCTCTCTAGTCTGTTCCTTAGATTTACTGTTGAGAGTTGCCAAAGCCTCTAGCAAAACTAACACATGAAAATAAAATTAATCAAAGCTTTAGATTTTTATAATTCAGGTCCCTTTTACCGAAAAATTGTCTTAAAAGCAATTACCAAGGTGACAAAATCTACTGTATTCCTGATCAATCAAGCACAGTCCCAATAGTGTGGTGCCCCAGTTCTGTGCATTTGAAGCAGTCTTTCAGAAGGGACTGGAAGATAGCAATGCTTTTGTTCACAACCTCTGTAGGGTTGTGATAAATCCTGTGTGATAAATCCTGCAAAGTGGCCAGTTGAATACTCCAGCGGGACTCTTCAAAAGCCAGGGCAATGCAAGTAAGGAGCAATGGAAACTGTCTAGCTTGGCTGATTGCAGTCCCCCCATCCCCACATACCACGCACGCACGCACATTACACCACTAGCTCTTGGTCTCTGATCAGTGTAGCAACAGTGAGACACATGTGACAGACTATTGCAGGAGCTTTGGTGAAATGAATATGAGTTATGCTGCAGCCATGCATGGTGGATGCTGTTCTGCAAATAAACATCAGCGTGTCTTATCGTTCAGACCAGTTTAATGAGTTATGGATTTCATGCATGTATGCTCATAATTAGGTCTTAAGCATTCCCTAGAAAGCTTCTAGTTCAGTGCTTGAATGGCTTCTCCAGTACAGAGCAGCACTGGCTGACATCCAGTCTGAATGATATCAGGCCTTTAGGAAAATTGGGTGCCTAAAATGTCTTAATGTGTTATATGATAGTTCAGACTGCTGCTACGTGTTAATGTATATGCTAATAACATGATAGAATCAGTTCCAGACTTCATATCTATGCTACACTGCTTTTGCCCAGAGCTTTTGCCATTTGGATCTATTCTGATTTTCTTGCAAAGCTATAGTGCTAATCGGCTGAGACCACAGTTCAGGTAGCTCAAATGACAGAGCAATCCAGTCCAGAGACTGCACCCCAGGCTCTTGCCAGCAGGGAAAAGGAACTGCAGAGGCATTTTGTGCCTCTAGAGCCTCCAAAAAAAGGGCAATTGGTTGAATGGGCCTTGGAGTGCATCTTACTGTCCCCTCAGCGTTGGGGACGTAGTTGGTGGCTGGGAGGGCTTGGCTCCTTCACTACCCCCTTCCTGCCCACCAACATGCCCTGACACTCCCATTTCCTGACAATCCAGAAGGAGCCACTCTGTGGTGGCTTGGAGGAGCCAGGTCAAGAAAGCCTTCCAAATTTAGAAGTCCCTCCAAGACCTTGGAGAGGGTTTCCTGAGCAGTCCCATAGCCCCTTCAGTGCTCCAGTATGGGGACTACAGGAATCCTCTCTAAGGCCTGGCACTGTCCCACTATAGTGCCCTCCACTTCTTTCATGAGACTTTTTAGGGGTGCTCCACACCTGCTTTTCCACACCAGCTGCATGTAGTTCGCCTCTGAGGACACAGCCAAGTGGCCTTTATTGCTTTGCAGAGGGCCCTGTACAAGATCTCCTAGTTCCTGGATGGAGGGGAGCCACTCACAGGTATCCGAGGAAACCTGCATTATTTATCAAAGGAAAGCTTGAAAAGACCCCACAAACTTTCAGAGAGGAGAAAAGACAGGCTGTCTACAAGTCAGAAGAAGAAAAGAATCAGGGGGCAGGGCTGGAGCGTCCAGAAAGGAACTGAAGGACCTGGAGTTGCTGAAGCCCCTGGAATGCCCCTGTGTTCTTCTCCCCAGCAGTCTCCTTCCCTGTTCCTTTCACCCCACAGATCCAGCAGACCAAGGGCTCCCCCTTGTTGCTCAGAATGCCCACCCCATTGCTGCAGTGGCATCAGTCATGAAGAAGGAACAGAGAGGAGAAGCGAGACAGAGAGCTCATCTCAGCCTCTTGCAACCTCTGGAGCAGCCGCAGCTGGACCACTAGGGGCAGGCAGCGTGAAACAAGGCGGCACAAGCCCCACTTCCACTGCCTAGTCTCTGCCAACATCTCAGCCACATCCCCAACACCCCTCTTCTCAAGAGAAAGCAGAACATGCTCTGTTTGGAATTTGGTGCTGAGTTCAAAGCAACAGTAAAAATAAACCACATGTTTCCATTCAGAGCAAAAGCATGTGCAGCAGCTCAAAAGTGTGGAACAACCACTGGATGACTATGATGTGAATGGACCCTCACATTCCATGAATGAAGGTTCATGAGAACACAAAAAATACCTCGTGTGGAGGAGCCCTAGGCAATTCAAATCTATTGGCATAGTATATGAACTGGAATGTACATGAACCTCACAATCTTTCTCAACAGTGGGCAGGATTTGTCCCACAGTCATATAAAAATAGAAACCGAGATGCATATTTTACTCATTACCACTGCAGTCAGAGAAAAAGCTGTAAATACACATTCTAATTTGTTACTTTCTTTGACAGCTGATTGAAGCTATTGTTCCTATGACAATCTGAGAACTAATTTATGTGGGCCAGGGGGACCGCAACAAAACAGGTTACCAAAATTAGATAAAAAGTGACAGAAGCTGTGTATGTCAACTGACAATTGGTAACTGGAGAAAAAACTAATAGTGAAATCAAAGCAAACAGATTAGAAGAAATCAGATCTTCCTGTGAAAAGTTTTCTTCTCTTTCAACAACATGAAAAAAACGGTTTTTAAAAAGTTTTTCAAAGCTTGATTCCACTGTTCTTAATCAATTTTACATATTCTTACATTTCTTACCAAATCGGAATTGCAAACCAATAAGCAAACATCTCTGGCTTGGTTCACACGCAACACCAACAATGTTCAATATTACATGAATGAGCTTTGTGCTTGCACATTCCCTATCCGAGTTACTTCCATTTTTGAGAAATTAGCCAGCTGTTACGTCTGAACTTGCAAATTATGTTTTGAGGGTGCTTTCTCTCTTAAACAAGACATATCTACTTCAGACAACTTGTCCAGTTGTGCCCAGGTAGCCAATTAGACAAATGGCACCTGACACACACTGGCACGTGCCACAGCTTAGACAAACCACCATAGCTTGTTTAAGTCATGGGGCCCATGTGAACCAGGACACTCTGTCCTCAAGAATCTGGAAAGACCCTATCAGTGTACAAGAAGAAGCTGTCAAAAGTGTTTGGGGAATACCAAAACTTGCCAAAGTGCAAAACCTATTTGGGGGAGGGGGCAAAACAGAAAAGGGGGGCCTCAAAGAGCACGCTGAGAAGTCAGGGGCCAATGAAGTGTCTCTTGTCTGCCAGACAAAAATTAATATGCAAATCATATTGGAAGCAGCCTTTCATTAGATTAAAGAAATCCTGTTGATGTATAATTTTAATTGATCAGATAAATCTGAATGCATGTTTGTATGCATAGAACAAGAAAGAAAGAATTATTTTTGTTTGTTTTTGATGCTGTATATGTGTTTCAGGAAGAATCATTATAGCATTACTTCCTATGTGGTAAATAGCAAGGAACATTTCTTCTAAAATGGTGAATGCATTTTTAGAAGCACATATTAATTTTAATGGCCTAACTAATCAAAGGTACATTTTTAGTTATTAAAAAATTTTTAAACTGATTATCTAACCGGTTTGTCAGTTGAATACTACCGTCAAAAATAATATTGTTTATGAATAAGGTGACTCATTTATAAGACGAGGTTGATCTTTTGGGCTGTTTTTCAGGTGCTGGTCATATGTTGGGTATATAAGATGACCTCTGATTTTTGCTATGCTGTTTTTTGTTTCAAGGATTGTCTTATATGCTAGTATATACAATAGATGCAGTCCAGCACAGACTGAAACTTTATGTGTATCAGAGTGTAGGTCTTACTGTGTTCTGCTTGTATCCAGACTTTGCAAGAGGCACTGCAGGCATGAAAGAACATAAGAAAAGCCCTGCTGGAGCATACTGAAGACCAAAATAATACATCAGGGTTGCCCAAACTTTTGGAGCACATTTGGAATTTTGAAGGCATGTCCTGGATGCTCTCACAAAATGGATGCCAAAACAGCTGACATGGTTAGTCATAAAACACATGCATTAAGAAACTGCACAAATATCATGATAGATGTAGCTTTTTCATTCATATTACAAGTGCTTGTCCCACATGTGAAAGCATACTTAGTTTATATAAGATGGGCATTAATTGATACAGCTTCTAACTAATTCATATTGTATAAGCTTCTTTCAGTTTTTGGACATTGCCATTTGTCATAGTATTTCTGTGCTTCAGAAAATGGTGACCTGGGAAATCAAAATGAAAGGGACACATTTTACTTCCAAAATAAAAACAAAGCTTCAATTAAATTGACCTGCCAAAGTGCTTGGATACAGTTCAAATGAGGGATTACTACTCTCAAAGCACTTTTTCACAACCAGCTAAGAGATGGCATTCATCCTTCTATTAATGTGACCTAGCACAGGCACTGGCTATTAAACAGTCCAGAAGAGTTGAAGAACAATGCCTATGAACATTTCTGCACTGTGCTTATGACCAGGAATATTTCATTGTTATGCACATTGTAGTAAAATAACAATACATGTGTTGAACTCTTGCACTCTGCTTTATCTACAGAAGGGAAATTATTCCTTTGGTTATGCATGCACATGCAAGTATTGTAAATACACTCCACATAAGGATATAGATTTTAATGGCTGCTGTCACAGAGGTAGTACCAATTTGCCCACCTGCTCTTTTCCCCCATAGAATGACACTACATAATGATACAGCATTGTTCTGGGACTTTCTAGGAAATTAAGCACCTGTGCCTCTGGTCCCCTCCCCTCAAAATGTACCCCCACCCAGCCTGATAATGCAATGGAGGAGAGGCAGAGCCCTGCATTTTGACGATGAACCACTCCACCATTTGGATGGAACTTGCACCCTTTCCAGTGTTCAGCTCAGCACTACTACGTACCGAAAGAACTACTACGTATAGCTGTGCACTCAGCCTTCTTCATAGGAGAGGCAGGAATAGTTACAACTACATGATAATGGCAGTCTACTTTTCGGGTGGACTAGTGTATTAGGTAAAATCAAATACTGAATCAGGACTAGGATATTAGGTACAACCAGGATAATGCATCACAAAGGACAGCACACTCTGCTGCGGTCAGTAATCGCTCTTCCAGTCTTAGATAGGTATCTTCTCAGTTCTGCTACTTAACACTGAGGGACTGAAACTTGGATATTATTTTCCCTATGAACTATAGTTTTTCCCTAAATTCCCCACACTGTGTCCATTCCCCCAGATCACAAGAACTATTACTAAAGATTTTCTGTTAGTACGAACTTATACATGTCTATACAAAATTAATTCCACCAAGTAACAAAGTATTCCTATGGTCAATATGCACATAAAAACTGGGCCAGTGTTTTTTAGGATTTAGCACATTCCAAGTCCATGCTTCTTTAGAAAAGTTCATTTGATATTTTAAAAATGTTTGTACACTGTCTGATGCATTTTAAATGGATTTTAGTGGGTGGTTAATTGATTAAATTAAATTAATAAATGAATGTTGTATCTGAAGAAATAGTTTGCATACAAGTGAAGTATCAATGTGTATAACACTTATGAATAACTATACATATTATATCTGTATGGCTGTATCTAAATTCATTAGAAAGGAGCAAGTAAGCAACCAGTTTGGATTAGGGAAAAAAGAAAGCACAGCAGAAAAAATGAATACCCTTCATCATCTTGAGAATAATTCAGAGAGCATCTGGAGTGGTACCACTGTAAAGGAAGTTAATTGGATTTAGACGTGCCCATAGCAATTGCCTTTTGTAGAGTTATTCAAGGAGTTCTCTTATGTGTGAAGGCTGTTCATCCTGGACTCTGAAACATGCAGGCCAGGGCATTGTCTCTGCAGAGAGCACTCATGTCAAAATAGCGCTGTTGAGCTGCCAAAATGACTGGCCACCGGGAGCACCGCTCCCTTGTGCTCTGCTGCTTTTCAGTCTGTCTCAGAGTTCAGTTCAAAGTACTACTGCTCACTTTATGCCCTACCGTGCTTGGGATTCAGGAACTTCTGGGACTGCAGCTTCCCACACCTTGCAGGACCTACTCAGTTCTGGGTCCCTACCTGTGGAAGGTTAGCCTCGCACCTATTCTGATGCACTTTAGTTACTGGCCAAAGATCACTGATTTCCCCAGTCCTTTGGAGCAGCTTGTTGCCAGTCTGTCTTTCCTAAGCCCAAGCTGGAAGCACAAACGTGTTGGACCTCCTCCACAAATCCCCCAATGCTCCCACAAGCCCCACCTCACTGACTCATAAACTCCTGTTATCTGGTGACTGTGGTAGACCCACACCCTGACTATGCACAATTACTTGTTACACTGATAACAATGGAACATTCTTCTGAACGTCCATTGCTAAGGCTGCATCTGTGATTCAGAAACCACATATGCTGACACATGAGCTTGGTTCCCTCCTCAATTCAAGTTCAATGGCTTAAAGCGTGCAAATATATTGATTTAAGGCATTTATGCAGGTCATGGCCTTTTTAGTTTGATGCAAAGCTAGAACTTCAAATTGCTGCATAAAGTAGTATGGGATAAGAAGGCATCTCAGTAGCTAGTAATTATTCATACTATTTCATGTTAGTTCTACTAGCATGACTCCAGAGTAAAATGCAGATGAAAGAGTGTTTCCACATTTATAGACAACAGGATATATTTATGTTGACTGTTCAGCTGCACATTCTTAAAGTTGGGTTTATATGAAAGGAGAGGTCATTCCTTCATCTAAATCTCCTCAGCTTTATGAAGGCCCCTGAACAAATGCTTCCTGTGTTGCATAGAAATAGGTGATGAATGCAAAGTCCCAAGCCTATCAGCTACTTGGAATCGCTTAAAACCCAGGATAAGCAGCAAATTATAGGTCAGTGTTTAACAGCTGAGCTTAGGTATATAATATGAACCAAAGGGTACCAGGCACACAAAACATCAAACGTCAAAATGTCCCATTAAGATTTTTGCACAAAGTCCCTCATGAGTCTATGCTCAGTGACAGATTTATAAGATTACAGGGAGTGTGGCTGCTGTTGAAATGACAGTATCGTTATCCATTTATCATGCCGGCAGGCAAAAAATCCTCCTTGATGTTATGAAAATACTACAGACATTGTAAAGGGTGGGATAAAAATTTTAAAATAAAAATAAAATACTTTTTTAATACTCTAGCATATGGTATAGAAGGAAATGGTTGCTTAACCCCTAGAAAAAATGAAATTATGAAAAAATGAAATGAGGAGAAAAGTTATTACACAAAATGTTGATCACAGTACCAAGCCAAGAAACCTCCATGCTACTGAGTAGTGATGCGGGGGTGGGGGGGGAGGTCCCATTCTTACAGAAGCCTCTAGAACTGTGTGCCAGCCAGTGGCATCAGTCCTTCTCACCATGCAGGGTGTTCTGTGCTTCAGCACAGCCTCAGTACTGCAGCACCAGCTTCACACTGACTAGGCCCTCCCCACTCATAGCAGGGCTGCCAGTGAGTCCCCAGAACAATGCAAGTGCTGCCGTACTGGATCTGATCAAACTCCCTCCTAGCCGTGTATCTTCTGAAAAATCACAAGCAGGGTGTGATGGCTGTATGCTCCCATATTGCAAGCCTTATGTGTCTGAATGAAGGCTACTTTATTGGTGGTGCCCAGTGTAAAAATATTTTTTAAATAATCAGGGTATGTACGAAGCACAGCGGATATGAAGGAGCTGTCCATGGGTAGATTGGGAACCTCAGCCTTACAGGAAGGAATATTTTCTTGTATTTCAAGGCAAACTACCTTGACTGTCCTCATTTCCCACTCAGCAGCCGTTGCCATCGGGGAAATGCAGGAGGCATCCCATTACCACACCCACATGGGCTCCAAGTTCTGTTCCATTTTAGAACAGGTAAAAATGTTGTTTCTTGACATTTTAGACAGATACACTTCAGAATCTTTATGTTCATCTCCAATTAAATATATTAGCTCCAAGGTCAGCATGCAGGCATCATTTAAAAGGTTTAAATTGACTTCCTGAGGAGTCTCATTTCAATCCCAATGAAACTCTGCGCAAACAGAACTGCACCCTATTTGTAATGCCTGGTGGGCCACTTAAGGCTCCTATTGTTTATGAAGTCGTCCAGTGTAAGTAATTTGCTTGGGTAAGAGATCTATGGCACACAGGTTAAAGGTCTTGCTGGCCCATGACCCAGAAACAAGAAGTGCTCGTCTTTTGTGTGTACATAAAGTTTGGCCACTTGAAACCCTTTTGGGTAATCATTCATGGGCTTGTGCTTCACTGCAGCTTTGTGGAATCTCAGTAATAATTGTTCCCCAATGTTGCTTTTAAGAGCCCCTCGCAGGGGCTCTTGCGCCTTTCAAGAGGCAGTCATGCAGAAATAAACGCCATGTTTAGCTTAGCATTGAGGGTTTCAGAGGTAAATGATATGCTGATTAATGTTGGCAGGGGCCCCAATGGGTTAGCAAATCAAGCAGTAGCCCAGCCTTTCTCTGATCACAAGCAGCATTTCTCTGGAAAACTCAGCAATCAGTAAAGTGGGAAAATGACTGGCCTATAAAAGCTCTGTGGACTGTCTCATTTTGGAAGCTCCAGACCAACATTATCCTGGGGAGATAATTGTAAAAGCAGCTATAAAAGAGAAAACTGATTTGAAGATTGCAGCCATCCTTTTAGCAAAAAACAAAACAAAACTCACCCACTTTGACAACTGAAGTATGGCACAATGCCCTGAAGGCATCTGTTGGAAAATAAGATGCCAGGAAAACTGACTGGCTGGCATTTGGAAACCACCCTTCACATTTAGATGCAAGCAGAAATCTTTGGAGACATGATAACTCCCACTCCTGCGTGTAGAAAAGTAGGATACAGCCCACAAATGCTCATAGCCCTATAAATTTAGCTCTCTTTGAGATGCCACTATCTGAAAGACAAGCACTTGGGGAGAAAACCCAGTAAGATGCAGAGCCTAAACTCATCAGGTCTGCTGGACCAAGCTCCAACTTCACTTGGTGCTTCAGCTGGCAGATGAGGCGGGTGGCAGGACCATCCCACCAGCCTTGCTGAAAGACCTTTCCTTCCTCTTCTATTCCTTTCATGTTTTGTGTCAAGTGTTTTTAGAAGTAAGCCTGTAGAAAAGGACTGCTTCTTTCTTTTTCTTTCCTTCTTGTTTTTCTTTATTGATCATATGCAAACTGCTCTGGGATCTTTGTAGGATTTGAAGCAGGATAAATATGCTTTAAATAAATAATAAATAATTCCAGTGGACCCTGGGTTGTCCTTGCATTTATGAGTTTGTTGCACTTTTATCCCATTTTTTTCTCCAAAGAGCCCTGGTGGCGGGCATTATCCTCCAGCTTTCCATCTTCTCCTTTTGAAAGTTCCACTCTTGGCATTCAAAATTCCAATATTTAGTGTCCAGAATATTTAGTATTTATTTAATATTAGTATTCATGATCACTCTAAAGTCAGTCCTATTTTACTCCTGTTTACAATTTACAAGTTAATAGTAAATTCGCAACTTAAGCTGCATAGGGGTACAGCTTTAATCTCTTCCTCACTGGAAAGGTTCTGTAGTCGGTCTCTTGTGCTTGTTCTCTCTGTACCCTTTTTTCAGCTGCATGGACTCAAATTCAGAGACTCAAATTCATCATGTAACATGTGCAGATGCACTATTGCCTGGTAGTGCCAATGCTAGCCTTTATCAAGATCCAACCCCCATGTTTTTCACTCTTTCCAGTGTTCTCATTCTGATGGGAAGATGATAAAAAGTAAAAATATATAAATACATCATGTTCAACAAATGTGGACCAGAAGTCAAGTAGGTATCTCTTTTAAGGTGATCCCTAAGTCACCAGTTCAAATGTTGAAAGTATTGTAATGTCCATTGCATTACAGGGGATGAGCTTTTATTCGATATATAATATATGTTATATGTAAAATTCTTAGGGATTTTATTACACTTGCAGGGGTATATAAATACTACTAATACATAAACTGATGTGGCAGTATCAGACTTTTAGCTGTCGAAAGGGCAGAGTGAATCTATTTATGCTGGATACTATTTAATTTCCATGAAGCAGGTAAGTACTTCAAAGTGTGTAGATCATCATATGTTTAAGATTATTCCAGTACAAAAGTCACCCATACAATAAGCTTCTTCCCAAAAGAACATGCATTTAAAAGAATTTGCCAAGTCAGACAATTAAAAAGGTATTGCAGAGCCTTAATAGGCATAAAAGGGCGGCTTATTTTATACTGTATTTTTGTATTTTTAATTTAATGTTTATATTTTTTATTTATATTATAATTATTTTAACTTAGTGTTGTAAGCTGCCCCGAGGCTTTGGCGAATGGGGCGGCATAAAAATGTTTTAATAAATAATAAATAAATAAAAGAAAAATATTTGCTGAATATGATTCAGTGTAAGATCCATAGATGCAGCTGGTATAGATTCATTCATTCTTAATGAATGAATCTTAATATTATCTAAATATTTGTAAACTGCCCCACTCCACTTTGGTTTGACAAAGTAGCGATCCACTGAACAGGCAGAATGAGACAATCTGGCTCTCTGTGCCATACCTGCTTAAAATATATTGGATATATTGTTGTTTTGCCTGATTAGCCTCCATAAGTGTTTCTGACAATGACAGAGACTCTGCTGCTGTAACTAAGTAACCAAGCCACACCTAAATTCCAACAAATGCTACATTTGCAAGTGTTTCTGCTCAGCATCGGCAAGTAATATTTGGCACAGAAGATACAAAATGACAAGAACTCATAACTGTACCCACCAGTTGATCCAAAATAAACAAAAACAAAAATCTTATCAGTCCATGCCTTCAACAATTCTATTTTTCTACCAGTTTTCAGAGCTGAATTACCCCATAAAGTTAATTTAGCATGAAAGAATGGGACAGAATGTGTCATTATACACCGCACTAATAGTAGAATCTGTGGGAGGAATCCCATGAATTCCTGTATGTCTAGAACCTAATGCCGTCCCTTTAGAGGGAGGAACCAGACAAGATGCCAAAACTGACCAAGGCAGACAGGAATGGCCAGAATTCTGTACAACTCATGAAGTGAGCCTAATTAAACCAAAGGTCTGGAAAAACAAATCCAGCTAAGTGGAAGTTGTACCCTTATCAGAGATAGCCTTGGCAAAGAGGAATTCCACCCCTCCCCTGCAAAAATTGTGGGGGGGAAATCAAGTTATACCGGAAGGAGGAGTTTTCGATCGAGAAGGTAAAAGAATACATTCGAAAGGGAGATTTACCAAAACTACCAGAAAAGTATCAAAAAATATTGAATCTAGAAGTAACAACTATGGAAATAACAGACGCAATCATGTGACAAAAGAATGATAAAACCTCTGGTCTGGATGGGCTACCAGCTGAATTTTACAAATCTTTTGAGGGAGTTTTTGCTACGGTGCTCAAAGATATATGTAATGAAGTATTGTTAGATGCTAAAATACCAGATACCTGGACAGAGGCAAATATTACATTAATACCAAAAGAAGCTATGGACTTAACACAGATCAAAATTACAGACCTATATCATTTCTAAATGTGGACTATAAAATTTTTGCCTATATATTGGCAGAAAGGTTGAAAAAGTTTTTAATAGACTTTATTCATCCAGACCAAAATGGTTTCCTGCCTAAAAGACAAATGAAGAACAATCTGAGGACTATCTTGGATATCCTAGAATACTACGAGACACACACGGAAAAATCAATGGCTCTACTGTTTTTAGATGTCCAGAAAGTCTTTGATAATGTTAATTGGCAATTCATGATGCAACAGATGGACCAAATGAAGTTTGGGAGTAAATTTATGAATGTGATATCAAGCATCTATCACAGACAATTGGCCAGGATTTTAATTGATGGAGAACGTACAAGGGCTATAGAGATACAAAAGGGTACAAGGAAGGGATGCCCGTTGTCACCCCTATTGTTTATCCTGACTTTAGAGGTCTTGAATAGAAATATTAGGGATGACGTGGACATTAAAGGTACTAAAATTAGGAATGAAAAGTATAAATTGCAAGCATTCGCAGATGATTTGGTCTTTATAATAGAGGAACCTTTTGTAACAATCCCTAAACTTTTACAACGGATTGAAGAATATGGTGAGGTTACGGGGATGAAAATAAATAAGGAAAAACCAAAACTTTTAGTTAAAAATCTTACACAAGATCAGAAAAAAAGACTCCAAGAACAAGTGGAGTTGCAGATTGTTAAAAAGGTTAAATACTTGGCAATCTATCTTACAACTAAATGCACAACTTTGAAAGAAGACAATTATGATAAATTACTGAAAGATATTAAAGCTGATCTAGAAAAATGGGCCAATTTGCAACTGTCTCTGATGGGAAGAATTGCACTGGTTAAAATGAACACACTGCCAAAACTTTTGTTTTTGTTCCAAATGATCCCCGTAAAAATTGATAATTTTTTTTTTTTGAGGATTTAAATTTTCAAATTTCGAGATTTATTTGAAGAAAAAAGAAAGCAAGGATTAAACTAAAAATGCTTCAGGAAACCAAAAAGAATGGGGGTTTTGGATTGGATGTTGTACTATCAAGCGTCTATTTTAACATGGATAAAAGAATGGATAACCTTGTGAAATAAGAGAATTTTGTATCTTGAAGGACATGATTTGCAAATGGGTTGGCAGGCTTATATGCGGTATGAGAAGGTTAAGTCTCAGGGGACTTTTTAAAGTCACTTTATTAGAAGATCATTAATGTCAGTGTGGGAAAAGTTAAAGTCAAAATTGTATAAGTTACCAAGATGGCTTTCACCTACTGAAGCTTTTGTGTATCCAAATGTATTGAATTTTGAAGGGATCATAAGATATGATGATATTTTGGACAAGGATGGAGGCCTGAAACTAGATCAAGAAATACAAGAACAGGGACTCAATATCTCTTGGTGGTATAAGGTGCAGATGCAATCAAGATACGCTAAAAATTGTAAAATATGGGGGTTTTATAAAGACCTAACAGCCTTTGATCAAGTGATGTTAAAAACAGATGAGAAAATGATTAAAAGAATTTATGAGTTCTTACTTGACAGGAAAATGGAAGGGGAACAGGATGAGGAAACTATGATAACATGGGCACAAAATTTTGGATATAATATTGAATTAGAAAAGTGGCAAAAGCTATGGGAGAGAAATATTAAGGTAACTTTAGCAACCTTGTATAAAGAAAATTTATATAAAATGTTTTATAGATGGTATTGTTGCTAAATCGATTAGCTAAGATGTTTCCAAATATGTGAAACAGATGTTGGAAATGTAAACATGAGGTGGGTACTTTTTACCATATGTGGTGGACTTGTGAAAATGTGAAAAAGGATTAAAATATTGGATTAAAATACATAAATGCCTTGAGGAAATGCTACAAAAACCCTTAGCTTTTAAACCTGAAATTTTCTTTTTAGGCATTATACCGGAAAGTATTAGCAAACAAGAAATGTATTTGATACTACATTTAATCACAGTGGCAAGGATTGCGCTAGCTAAATGCTGGTAGAGTGAGGAACTATCCACTGAGGAACTGATTTTAAAAAAGATTCTGGATTGTGCAGAAATGGACAGATTGACTCTATTATTGAAGGAGAAAGATGATACTGACTTCTATCAAACTTGGGACCTTTTTTACGATTGGCTGGAGAAACAGGACTTGACTTAGATTTAAAGATGTCTTTAAATTTTTATAAATCGATTTGAATATGATTATAGAATGTTTAAAAGATATGTTATAGGGGGCTGACCCAGTACGTCCGATGTATTTGATGATTGATCATTTTTTAGTTTTTTGTTTAAAATCTTAATAAAAAATGTGCAAAAAAAAAAAAAAAAGATGCCCATATATCTAAATCCTGGGCAATCTCATTAATCAATTATCCAACTTAAGCTTAATCATTTGAGATATATATCTGCAAATAGATTTTTCAAGGGGCACCAGTGAAATTGCCAGTCTGCTGAAACACTACAATACATAGTATTTCCAATTGGCATCAGTTCAAACGTTGACAAATTAATTTAATAACCAGACAAAATACCAAATGTTTTAATCAGATTCATCAGGCCAGAAGGCTGGATATTAGAAATAAACAATAGAAGATGTTAATGCTGACTTCCTTTGTTCTACATTAAATTTTATCTCTATTATGGCCAGTTTCACCTTCAATGACATCTTCTAGATAGTGCTACTAACAATTAAACAGTGATACTTATTTACTTTAAAAGATAGTTATGGCTCATAGCCTTTACAGGACAATACAAATCACTTTTCAAATCCTTTCTTCCTACCAAATTAATGGTCGTGGATTCATGTCTTTCCACTCTAATGTGGTGCACCTCATACCTGTGGATATTCTAAACTTTATAGCCACTTTGATGGGTGCTTACTATTTCCAGTGGCATTTACTCCCCCACCCCCAAACAAACAGCATATTACCTGCATGGGAGGAAAAGACATGGATACCTTCTAAAAGTCACGCTGGCCATCCCACGAAGTGGTTTTTCTACTTCTTACTTTAGGCCTTGTGCATTTTGAGAAAATCACACTTACAGCAAGTCTGATTCTTGAAAATCATCACCACCATGATATTTTAACATACTTTATTGGCTAAATGTATAGTAGTCCTGTTTGCTCATGTCTGTATAAAGTCTGTTCTAAAGAATAATGCTTAAGTTTTTTTAAATTTCTGGTCTGAACATAAGAAAGCAAAAGAAACATACAGAGGTAGAGATGCCACTCCGGTTTAACTCTTAAGGCAACTTAAAACATTGCTTAAATGAGCTACAATATAACCATCATACTGTAGCAGCAAATCAAACGGCAGCTTATGGATGTGTAGAGATTTTGGGCTAGACCTCCTGTTAGATGTAGCCAAGAAAGCCTGTGGTAAAGGATGATGGGAGCTGTAGGCCAAAATATCTGGGAAGCCACAAGTTGCCTACTTCTGATCTGAGAACCAGTGTGTAATGTGAGTGCTTTGCCAACACCAGAGGTAATTTAAAATCTTGTCAGGCCAGTCAGTTCAGCCGAAAACTAAATCCATTTGTCTTCCATTTTCATAAACTGTCTCCACATGTCATAAAATAACATTTATACTCAGCCTGGAGGATCCCATCCTGCAAATGGTTGCAGTAGCTTGAAAGCTCACCATGATGAATTCCAGACATTTATGATACACCCTGAGAGCAGGGAATTAAAAGGCACAAGTGCAAAGCAGAGAACATCCAAAGTGTGGCGCAAGATCCGGCTGTGTGAGCTAGCAGGAGCACATTTCCATAGAGTAGGTACAGAATTTGCTGTGAGAACCTGTAGAAAATTATGTAAGAAAAGGCTGAAGCATGGCATAAAAACTTGCTTCATGCTGTACAGCTCTTATTTTAATGGATACAAAAATGGCTGCTGTTGTATTCCAAATTTCTGTTGCACGGAGCAGATCTACTTCTCTCCATGTATCCACTGAGGGAACATTATGCAGCCTATAACCCATTTTCCACTTCAGACATTGCACTCCAAGTACAAACAGAAACACTTGTGCTTATTTTCCTATAAATTGAGGTGGACAACAGCGGCCTGTGGGCCGCATCTGGTCCTCCACAAGGTGCTTTGCAGTTCAGCTAGTTGCTTCTGCCACTACCAGCGATTCTGCTGGGCAACTGGCAGCTGAGATTGCATGCTTTGCTTCCTGGCATAATCATGGGGAATCTGGTAGCCCAGCCACTTACAGCAGCAATGGAGGAGATATTGCCTATGATGGCTTACAGAAATGGTTATGGCCAGTCATTCCACTGAATTGCCCACTCCTTGTCTAAATGATTATGCATTCATTCCTAACGATGCTTAAATTAACACATATTAATGAAATGTTACAATTAACAGTTAATACTGGTATGGTTAAAATTTAAACAATCCTTATCATTCATACTTAATAATGAGTATTAGTTAATCTTGTTGATCAGATCTGTGAAAAATATGGTGTTTCAAAATATTTAAAAAAAGAAAATGTGAAAGGTCATGCAATGGAAATGTATTCACTCTAATATGAACTCTTCCCTGTTAACCAACATGGTGTAAGCTTTTGCATACACATATTGTTTTCAAAAATGCTGAAGTATGCCAGGAAATTTGGAAACATTCAGAATGGAATTCTAAGCAGATTTACCAGAGAGTAAGTCCCATTGAAATAATAGATCTCCCTTCGTAATGACCTGGAGTAAATCTGTTAGCAAACATCTGAACTAGATTATGCTGCAAGCCATTTATCATGTACACAATGACCCTCAGCTCCATAATCTGGAATAGTCTTGTCAACTCTAGCCTTGAAATAACTGTTTGGCTAAACACTCTGGGCCATCTAGTTCTTTGTCCAAGAACATTTGTAAGTACAAAGCAAAGAAAAGCCATCTGAGACTGGAGTTATTAAACTCCAGTAATGTAAAAATGGCAGCTAAGGATTGTTTTGGCTGATTTGATTTCTTTCCAGCACTAGCAGTTTCAAGCTTAAGTGTGTAAAAACAGACATTTACTGGAGCCTAACGCAGGATGGTTTGTCCTTCCATTGATCTCACTGGGAATTGGATTCAGTCCTTTAGAGAGGAAGTACTAAAATTGTGTTGCTTTGACAGCAAGCATGGAGCATAAATTCTTCTGGTGAAATATAGAATGTCCTCACTATCAATATATATATTGTAAAATGTCTATAAAAGCTCAGCTGTTCATTTATTACTGCCATATGGCTTGGATTAAGGCAAAGGATACCTCCTTTTGGTTTGTGACAATATTCCAAGGACTTTCTCAGCAGACACTGCTGTTTAAAAATAGCTAGATGTCCCCTTTCTGTCTAAAGATGATTATAAAACTGTTCTGGGGGCCATTTCTTTAAAACGTTATCATTTAAGGCAATCCCAGTCAGAAATGCCTTGCCGGAAATCATTTAGAGAAATATGTCACAAGTACTATCTGTAAAATAATTTGATCTTCAAAAGAATATTCCGACAGCACACTGACGAATATGTGCATGTCAGTGGTGGCAATATTCAAACCATTTGCTTCACAAGCAATTATTTCAACTTAAATGTGATTCTGCTGGAGCAAACAGGTCAAAGTGTATGCGTAGTGTGAGTTGTTTACTTTCAGAGTCCATCTCTACAGCACATTTTTACCATATTGCTTCACGGGTATTTTTTCATCACAAGACAATATCTCTCCATTTTAAACAAGTTTTGGAATAAAAGACATTAAAAGACGACTAATGCAATGAGCACGCTTTGAATGGGAATGATTACATTTTGATTACTTTCAAATGTGTCAGCTAAGATTGTTGTTATTGGAAGTCTATTGGAAGGCATAAAATTAAATATATCCATATGAATCTCTTGGCACATTTTAACAGATCTTTTAATGGTTTTTAAATAATGAATGAATGATGTTGCATTCAGATTAAAAGAGAGAGAATTATGTGCAATGGGTGCTTCACATGTATACGTCAGATTCCACTTCATAAAAACAAAAAAGAAAAATGGTTGCTAAGCACTGAAAAAGTACATGGGTAATTATTATTAGGAACACTAACTGAATATGTTAATGCTATGTTGAACATCATAATCAGTTGCTAAAATGCAGCACTGGTGGCCGGTGCCATATGTTCAGATAGCCTGAAGAATGCAACATTTGTATCCACAAATCTTCTTAATGATTCATTAGCTGGCAAGGGAAATTTGTCATTAACCTGCCTTATTTAAAACTCTTACCTCGTAGCATTGTGTGAGAAATTATTCAGTGACACACATTCATGTATGTGTGTGTTGGTGTGTTGCTTTAATTTCTATACCACCCCACAGTTGAAGCTGTCTGAGTGGTGAACACCAGTAATCAATACAATAAAACAGTTTAATCTTTAATATAGGTAAACAGGCTCACTTGACACTCATGGCCAACAGTTTCCCTTGGAGCAGTTCTGATGAATTATAATGTACTTATAGTGCCTGTTCATCCGACCACTGAGAATGTTATTTTCAGTTCAAATGTGCAGGCAAGGATAGGCTTTGTGATTCTCCCTTCTGCTGCTTGCCATGAGCAAAAACAAATAGAGGGTGGAGATAGATGATCAGGTTGCTGATTTTTTAGATGCGGCTCACTGTGCATGTGCCAGCCAGTTCAATGGGCATCTGAAAATGGCAGTAAGGATCATGCTGGTTCAGCCTTGTTCTGCATAGGGTGCACAGAGTGCTTGCTCCTTGGGCAAACATATACCCAGCTGGGCCCAGATGCCACTTTTGATAGCTTTCCACTGATCTGGGGCCAGCCACTCATTCTCAGCCTAACCTATCTCCCAGAATTGCTGAGAGGCTAAGACTGAGAGGAGGAGGCTTGTGTAAGCCACTTTGGATCCTTGAAAGAAAACAAGTTGGGATGTAAATATAATCAATCAATCCATCTTCTGCGTTTTTAACCGGTCAGTAAGCAGGCAAGGGTACACCATGGACAGTGTGCTCTTCTAAACACAGGACACTGGAAAGTGCTGTTTTGCACACTCTGCTGCATCCCTCAGAGCATGTTCTGCTTATGGTGCTTCAGATGATGACTGAAACTATTTTGTTAAGTGGGAATGTGTCAGTTTGCACCATACAGTTATGTTCTTATGTCATTTATTGATTGATTTGATCTGTATCCAGCCTTTCTATGAAGAAACATGGCACTGAAGGCAGCTTGACTAGAATGGCCTATTGCATATTGCAAAACCATATAACCGTACAAGAGAACAAAAAAGACAGATTTACATTCTGTTTGCATGTGCTAATTAATGTTTATACATTAAAATTCAGGAAAATATTCTAAAACAGTATGCATACTTTATAGTATTTATAGTTTAAACAGTAGATTGATCTGAGTCCCCTAATATGCTGATATGTCCTCACATTCAAATAGAGGACTGTTCTCTCTAAAGTAGAATGGTCACCCTAGTTCTGGCAGGTGCTCAGTTATATCAGCTCTGAGACTATGCAAGTGCTCTGTTTATTACAGGTCAAAGAATTTTTTTATTTTGGGTGTGTGTATGGAAGATGTGGGCTATAAGATTGGCAGAACTTCATTAGATTCTTGGCTTCATTGCCCTTAACCATATAAAGAACAAAAATTCCTCATAAAATGAGAAGTCTTACGAGTTACACTAAAGCAAAACTCCAGTGTGCCTCATCAAGTATAGGCTCTACTTAGTAAACTTCTACTATTTGTGTAGAAAGAACTACAGTACTTAATTGTGCCAAGTTGGGAAAAGAGCTCTGCATGCAATGTCCAAGTGTACAAGAATGAACTTGATTAGGAATCAAGCATGATGACTTGCCAGCACCAAGGTTGGCATTTCACTACAACAGTTTCCTTTAAAGTCAATGGAACAAAATATCTTTTATGTAAGTCAATACCTTACCGCAGAAAAATGTTCCAGTATGAAATCACACTTGCAGAAGAACCAAACATAATAAGTTGAATTTCATTTAGCTGCGTCAAGTGCTTCAACTGCCGTTGCCTCCCTAACTCAGACTTCATGACTTCCAGTGTGCTATGATGTCCTAAATTCAGTTTATTTGAAACATGTTCAATATTCATGACAGTGAAGCACAACCTAGAATAGGAACCCTTAGGATATTAGCAATCATAGGTTGTCCATGAATAAATGCTGTAGTTTAATAAGTCCATAGCACATTTTAACTACTGCTTTGGGCAGGCCTGAATTACACCTCACACTCATTATAAAGAGGTCAGATTGGACAGATTCGCTATGCAAACCCAATCTCTCTTTTCCAGGGCTCCTTTTTATCCAATTTCATCTCCAAAAGGTACACTAGTGAAAATCCCTTGAGATAGTCTCACATAGGTCTGCTATGCATGAGACTTTTTGTAGAGCAAAAAATTAGTGCCTCTTTGAGTGAACAGTAAAAGACCAGAGCATATTCTCTTGAATGAATGCCTGTCTGATGTGATGCATATGACTGTATCTATCAGCAGCTATGCATTCTTCTCAGATGTAACCCCAAAGAATTTAATGGTAAGTCTAAATAAATAAATATTGAAAATATGTTAAATATGTAAATGTGGAAGGTAAATATGTTAAGGATGGCAGCCTTAGTTGTGTGATCCTTTGGGGTATCAGACAAATGACAGTATTATAGAAGGAGCAGTTAGATCGATGATTCATCCAGTGCAGTGCTGTCCATTCTCCCCGGCAGTCACCAGGGTCTTTCACGGCCCCAGTTATGGTCTCTTGGATTTCAGCCATGCAAGGCTGTGGGTTAGGAATGCTAGAGACTGAACCTGGAGCACTACAAATGCAAAGCCGGCATCTGGGAGGTCCTACCACTGAGGAACATGAACGTCTTCCTCTAGAAGTGCTGTCTTGGGTAGCAGGTGCTGGGAGGAAGAAGAGGCAGCAAGTTCTGAGTACCACACACAACCATGAATCAGTCTTCTGCCTCCTATGTGGTGGGAGCCTTTGTCCCACCACACAGGAGTGGATAGAGCTGATTCGAGCAGATTCGTCACCAACCCCAGCCAGCTTCTGCACCTAGAATGGGTGGGGGGAGCATCTAGCTCTTTGCTTCAGACAGCAAAATGACTTGCTCTGTCCCTGAACAGTAATGGCTAGTGTTTAATTAGCCATTAGAGAGCTACTGCCAGGCATGCCAAGAGACCCTGACCTCTGCTGGAAGCTTTCCCACTCATCACTGATGTTCGGCCAGTCGGAGTTTTTCATTTCATTACTGTTGCTTCAGAGAACAGGATGAAGATTCCTTCATGACAAAGCCCTGAGAAACATTATAGCAAGAATGCTTAGTGATACCATAAGATGCCATATATCACCCAAAGCAGTTCTCAGTGGTGGAGGTGGATATTTTGGGATTTCATATGGGAATTCAATGCCTCATTCTTGGCATTTATTAGTCCAACAAATCTTCAGATCTCCTTATGCTTACATCCTATCCAATTAGCGTTCAAGCCTTTGTCCCTCCCTCTCTGTGATGCTTCATCCAGAGGACCAAAAACAGCTGTCTAGATGAAACACAGTGAATGAGGTGTGGGGCAGCCACTGTCATTGCATATGGGGGCCCTGAGTGAGACTGAGGTTATTAAATTGATTACCAAAACTAAAGAGGAAGCACAATGAATACAGACTTCCAGTAAGTGAAGTGTATCATTCTGGAGCTTCAACAGATGCTATGCAGTCTTTTGATTTGTTTATTTTGGAGCCCAATAATTATGACACGGATATATGTGGTTCTATTGTGTTAGCTACACCCACATACAGGAAAAAAAAAACACTTTGAAATAAGATTCTAAGGGTAAAGCTTCCTGGGAAAAGTGTCCAGAAAACTAGCTTAGCACTTGCTCTTTGGTGAAATAAAATTGAACTGAGATGTTTCAAAGCTGACAGGTCCTTCTGAATTCCACTTTATCTTTGCATTACTGAATAAAAAGCAGAGGGCACAGGCCTCATCGCCTTTTATTGTTCCATGGTTCTGCTGAGTTGAATCCTATGTGAGAATTTCTATTAAGTAAGTCTACTGAAAAGCTAAGGCCTCACTAATCGCTTTGCAGTTTATAATGGCTCTCTGCCAATCCTATCGACTCCTTCTGGTTACTGGAGAGCCTGAAGTCTCTATGATAATAGCATGTGACATTTGAATTCTCCCCCTCCCTCTTGGTAATTTCAGGGGGCAAAGAAGAACACACACAACTAGATCACAATGAAGAATATCGTAGGTATGCATTCCATGTCAATTGTTTGAATATTGTTACATATTATGAGAAACACATCTACTCTTTGGACATTAGGATGGGGGTATTTCAGTACTTGAACATGTAGTATGATCAGCTGTTGCCAAGAAATATTGGCATCCTACTGCTCATACAACTTTGAATCAAATATTGCAAATAATCCTTTAAAAAAACCTGCCAGTTCAAAACCAGAGTTATGGCTATTTCCTGTTGGCCCAAGCACCACAAAGCCAGGGAAGAGGAAGTGAAGCATGATGCCTTAACTGATGTGCCATGTGATCAGAGGTGATGTTATGCAATGTCACAAATTGTACTTCTGGGGGCTTACATTGTTCTTGGTCTTTTGGGCCCAAATCCAGATGGGGAGGAAGGAATGCTTGTGACCAAGTTGTCCTGTTGCTGGGATTGTTTTGCTAGAGGAATCCTTCTGAGGGTTGCCCAATTCCAGTTTGTTTACATCAGTAGCTGGCAGGAGGATTAAGCAGTGAGAAGGAGCCCTCTACTAGCAATAAGGTCAGATGCTTCATAAGGCAGTTCAGGACCAAGAGAACGTGCAATACTTTGCTAACCAAGTGACGTGTGACAAGTGATGAGTGCTCAACACCGTGCATCTTAGTGTGAGGCAGGATCCTTGCATGAGCCTTTCCCACCACACAGAACATAAGAGCAGGAATCAGGCCTCTTGAACGTGCATTTCTGTTCTCAGAAAGGACAGATAAGACCCTGAAGCATTTGCTTCCTCCTACCTGGGCATTCCATTTCTAAAGTAACATGCCATTTGGCCTTCCTCAATTTTCTGCAGGTTAGGCCACATGCTTCTTTAAAGAGGTAGCCTGTTGTTCTTGTTGTTTTGTTGGTGTTGCATTGTTGTTGTTGTAGGTTTTTATTCAAAAGAAACTTCAAGATATATCAAACCACTCAAGATCCTAA
This sequence comes from Varanus komodoensis, assembly GCF_004798865.1. Lineage (NCBI taxonomy): Eukaryota > Metazoa > Chordata > Lepidosauria > Squamata > Varanidae > Varanus > Varanus komodoensis. The sequence goes on along the minus strand of NW_025335589.1, from coordinate 19,232,258 downwards.
AGTGGTTGGGACGTACGAAGCTTTAACCCTTTGCCCGTACCTGTAATTTGCATTACAAGTGGCTGCCTTTATAAACTGGAGACATGAGGGCCCTGCTTCCACTTGGAACCACAAAGAAATAAAGACTTCCTACCTCCTATAATAGGGTCCTAATCCATAAAGTAACATGTAGTCTCACCTTGCAACATCAAATTCCATTCTTAAAGGAATAGGAGTTGAACAAAGGAACCCTTCAGAATGTAATGGAACATGCCTGGCATAACTTTGCCATCAATTACTGCCATAAACTTTCATAGGGCAGAAAAACCTTCATAGCTTGTGAACTCTGACTCAGCTTGTCACCATGAATGTCAACAAACCTGAATAAGGTGCATCATCATCAAGAAATATATGATGAAGCTGAACTACAACTTGGAGTAAAGAGTGCACCTGTGTCCAGTTTATCAGATTGGTTCAAAATTCTGCATAGTTCTAGACCTCATCAAGTAGATCAGGGACGCCAGGTTTCATATGAGTAGTGCCACATATGCCATTTTATAAGCAGTAGGATTTTGAGATTTAGAGATGGCACACTTAAAAAAAAAAACTTTCTGCAACTACTGTGTCATTTTAAAGTCCCTCTGTTGATCAAATTTAGCTAATTTTTACACACAATCTGAAACATTCCTCATGGTAAATAAGGATGCACAAACTATTGTTTACTTAATGAAAACAATGCTCAAAACATAAATTAAATACAGACATTTAAATCACTGTTCAATTAGAGTTACATTTATGTGCTGCCCATGTGTTGCAACATTTCTGTCATTAACCTTCTCATGTTCTCCCACTGAATTTCTGTGTAGCCCCACTAAAGCCAAGCAGATTATTCCTGATTCAATCCAAGTACTCTGACTTAAAAATAGTACATAGCTGGGCCTTTATATCATGCTAGATGAAATGCAAATTTTTATGGGTTCTGTAGGTGTTTGAATAACTATAAAGATTAAGTTGGTGTGGTTTATTAGATTTCAGGGCAAAGTCCATAATTTATATTTGGCGTCACTATTTGGCTTCTACATACAACTTCTTTCTAACCACTCATCCTCTTTCATTGTGACAATACTCTTCATGACCATGTAACATCTAAAACCAGCCAACCTTACTCGTACATTTGGTAACTACTGTTTCTAATTAGGCTTTTAATTACCCACAACACAAAACATATACCACGATGAAAATAAATTGTTGTTGTTTTCTATTATTTATGTATTTCATTTCTATTCTGCCTGATAGCTTATGCTGTCTGGGCAATTCACAACAATGCATAAAACATCAAGTAAATGCAATAAAAACAGTATTTTGTATACATTTAAAACAAAATGTGGACAAAATTAAAAATAATTTGAGTAGCTAAAATAATTTCTGATGCCACTAGACTAACATAAAACGCCCCCATAAGTCACTGAATGCCATTAAATGCCCAAAGAAGAAGATAGTCTTAACATAAAGCTGAAAGGATAGCAGAGCTGCCATCAGATGGGCCCACACGGAAAGATAATCAGAGATTCCATAATTAGGGGGCCAGCACTCAGCAGGCCCTAGCTTTTGTTGCTCCCTTCCAAACTTATCTTGGAGGAGACCTTCACTACAAGGCCTGAGATGTTGATCATTGTGCCCAGGTAGGTTCGTGGTGGGAGAGGTGGTACATGAGATATTGTAGTCCCAAAAATAAGGCTTAATAGGTTAAAAACAGCACCTTGAATTGGACTTTGAGACATACAGACAGTCAATGTAAATGGACCAGAATTGGGTCTACAAAATCCTTAGGGCCAGCAGGTGATAGGCTCGGACAACCCTAAAAAGCTTTTCTGGATAGTAGAGAGAAGGTTCACTAGAGGCAGTAATACATTGTTCCTTTGCTCCTGCCCCTAGGTATGCTTGATTATAGCCACATACCAGAGCCCAAATTCATCCACTAGAAGTTTTTTTTTTTCCTTTGGACTCAAGTTATCTCCTATTGTATATCTTTGTTCTTAGTACTGGGACATATCATGGAGCCATATAAGTCCACAACTCACTCAACAACAATCATATCAACCACCCAGGTCCATCCTGCATTCCACAGATCAACTTGGGTCTTGACAAAAACTTCAGCCACATCAGCCATCCTCCCTTCCTCACCCAGATCCTTCTGAAAACCATCTGGATCCATTAGCCTCCAGGATCATGCAGACAGGCAAAGCCACAGTTGGTCTAAACATTTTTGAAAGGGGTGTAAACATTGTTCTAAGGGGTACAAAAGCACCTTGTGGTATAAACAGAACTCTGGATCTATAACTATGAAGAGTGTTTAGTTTCCCAGCCCTTTAAAAATAAATTACTTAGATTTTTCTATATTTCATTTCAAAACTTCAATTCCCATAACTAACATCTAATTTCAAGTATTTATTCCCATGAGAAGATACTGTATAAACAGTCATATTGATGGTGGGTGGGAGAGAATAATGAATCTACATCATCTGGAACACAACACGAATGTGCATTTCCACTACTGTAATATTATAGAATTTACGTTTACTGGAAGTTCTCGATGATTTCATAGAACTTAAAATATTCAGAGGATATCCTAGGCATGTTTTGTCAAAAGTAAGTTCCATGGAGAAATTTCAGTGGGAACTGCAGTTCAAGCTTGGCAAACTGACCTGAGCTGCCCAACTCTGTTCTTAATCATTTACATCATTTATAGGTCCTGTACTTCAGGAACAAAGGCATGCCCAGTTATACCGACTCCCATGTTTCTGATTGGACCAAAAGGCCTAGAAGGCACTGCATACAAGCTTCTCAATGGTCCTTCATTCCAGATTCCAAATGCTGTGCAGCTATTACCTTAAAGTAACTGCCAATGGAGTAGAAAAGGTGGGCAAAAACATGTTCAGTTTCAGTTCATTCAGTGCACTGCACTTCCAGGTAGCATCCATGGAATGCTGGCAAAGAATGGAGGAAGGATCTATTTATTTGTTGGTCACCATCACCAAGCAGACACCATAGAGATGGGGGGGGGGGGGTTAAATTTGCATTTACTTGAAGACTGGTTCATTTCATTAATTAGCATATCACAGTATTTTCAGGACAGTTCACATATACATACCAGTCTACAAGAAGTTGTAAACCATGATAAGCAATGGTCATCTCTGTTGGGTGGACATGCACTGTTGCCATTACCTATGCCCCTCTCCCCAGAATGAAAGAGTGAGAGGTCCTTCCTCAGAGCAAGATCTGGGCTAGGTGGCTCTGATAAAGAGACCCTGAGAAAGCAAGAGCTCCAAAATACAAGTGTCTTGCCTGCATGAAGAAGCTGCAAGAACAGGAGGCAGATGGCACATGACAGTGGGCTGATAACAGGAAAAAAAGTGTCTGCAATAGTGTGCTTTAGCTAAGAAGGTTTTTAGAGATAAGGAATGTTATAGGAAAACCATGGTCATGTGATGCCTTGTTTACTCTATGGTGTAAAAAGAGGACCGGAACTGCGGCTTGGGGCCTCAGTGTGGGGCTATCTGCTGTGAGCCACTTATTTTGCAAAATAAACTTCATTCTCCACACCACCAGATGTGTTTCTCATTGGGCTGTAGCATGCCAGGTCACAAACCAGTCTAGATTTGGACAACAGTTCTCCTGAGAACTTGCCTGCCTGATCTCCTATTCTTAGGACTTCCAGACTGAAAGAATGGACAGGCAAAGCTTCCTGGGGAGCCTACCTACTTTCCCAAGCCCTCACTCTGTGAGAGTCCTCAGAATAAGAGATCAGGCGGGTGGGCTCCCCAGAGAGGTCACCCGTCCTATCTCTTCCATTGGACAAATCCTTAAAGTGGCAGATCAGTTGGGAAGACAGCCTCTCTCAAGAGCTTGCTTGTTTCAGCTCTCACTATGAAGACTCTCCCAAAGTGATCAGCAGGCAGACAGGCTGGAGACTTCACCTGCCCATTCACCCCTGTATTATGTAGACAATGCGTCTGGTAAAATATTTAGAGTGAGGTCCTGGAGTGCTGCTTCAAGGAGCACTACTGGTCACTCACCTGCTGTGGCTTGTGCGAAACTGATTATTATACTATTATTATCTTAATATATTATTAATATATCAATAATATTATCATATTCCTCCCATTCCCAGTACTGGGCCCAAGGAGGATTGCCACAGTAAAATTACGCATATTAAAACTGTGTAAGGAACAAAATTAAAAGAGCAATAAAACCAATATAACAGTAAAAACAATACAGAAAACAGAATTTAATCCTCACCAAGACAGGATTAAATCTCTATTGAGAGGTACTCCCACAGACTGCAGTTTTATATTGTTATTCTTGTATTATATTTTATGTTGTGAGCCGCCCCGAGGCTTCGGCGAATGGGGCGGCATAGAAATGTTTTAATAAATAAATAAATAAATAAATAAATAAGGGCACTCATCATGGAATAACAAACACATGCACACACAAAAGCGTGTGAACACACACTTTTCTACAGAAGTAACTAGGGAAGGAAGAAGAGTTTTCATGTGAGATGCCATCTCCAGTTTCTGAAGTGATACAGCCCAGACAGAGGTTTTCCACCTCCAGGAGAGTTAGGCCAGTGGCAAGAGCCAGTGCTAGGCAGAATAGTCTCAGATGAAGTTTTCACTTTGTAGAATTTATAGGAAAGCAATACTAGAGGAGATATATAATATTCATGTGGAGCCACTGTTTTCAGTTCACTGGTTGTTGAGTCTCTTTGAAAAAAATATGTGGTCTGCGAAAATTGGATTATTTCAGCACCATGTACCATGCTGCTGAATTGAGAGTCCCACTTCTTCATGTTCATAGTAAACTTCCTATTTGAGGGAGGGAGGCAAAGGTTAAATATTCTCTGTCATTTTAAATTACTGACTCTTTATTTGATTACAGTTTTTAATCTATTAAACTAATATCATTAACATTACAATGATGCCGTTTGGTTCTTGGGGGTAAGGAACCTCATATAAGATCAAGAGCTCCAGCCAACCTGAAACAATGAACAGCACTCCTGTAATAATCCAAGCACGATGCATTCCTCTAACCAAATTAACTTGTGTAAACTTTCTCAGTTATTCACCCCTGTATTCTGTGGTCAACACATGCTTTATTTTTAAATCCTTTCTCTGTTGATTCACTGTTCTGTCTGACCTTAACTAAACATGGAGCAAAGTCATTAAAAGTTGTCTCTTCTCAACTATCCAGCAAGTTGATTATATACAGTCTATTATTACCATACATGGTGTAATAAGAAAAGTACCCCTAAAGGCTAAATGAATTTCCATTTTAGGCCATACTATCTATCATTTAATACTTTTTCTAAAGGAATGTATCTCCATTCAGCAGGGAAAATATTTTCATATTCCTTCAGTATTTGTAGCAGTATTTTTAAACAAATGTGTATATAATCCTAATACTATATGCAATTAAAAGGAAGGCTTTAGGTTTAGATTGATGCATTTCAGCATTGGATTGTAAGAAAGCATTTAACATGAAATTAAAGTGAAGAAAAATAGTTTGTATTAGCAAGTTGATGAAGAAAAATTAGCTAGAACCTTAAAAGGGGCATTTACTATCAATGGCATGAGACCAGATTGATGGGCTATGCTATACCTTATTATATTATACTCCTTGCCTTTAGGCTCAGATTCTGTCCTTTCTGCCTAAATTCACATGAACAACAATTATTCCTTAGGAAATAATGAGAAAATGATTACTTAGGCTATTATTTTGACCCAGTGACTTTACATTTTTAATCAGTCAGTAATTTGACTCTTTAGTCTATTTAAAACATTTTATATTGCTTTTTATCTATCAAGATGGTATACAAAAAACAAAGTAGCAAACAAAATGAAAAACATGTAAAGCAAACAGCAGACAGAGGGGCAAGTAAGACTCTAATCTTTTGACACTATCTAATCACTGAACCTTCACATTGGCCAGGTCAGAGTTCAGTTCACTAGCCAAGGCTATGGTTTTCCCAATTGCAATGTATGGCTGTGAAAGCTGGACCATAAGGAAGGCTGAGCACCGAAGGATTGAGGCCTTTGAATTGTGGTGCTGGCGGAGACTCCTGTGAGTCCCTTGGACTGCAAGGCGATCAAACCTGTCAGTCCTAGAGGAGATCAACCCTGACTGCTCTTTAGAAGGCCAGATACTGAAGATGAAACTCAAATACTT
>NW_025335589.1:19209572-19225951 GCF_004798865.1 Varanus komodoensis | reverse complement strand
CAATTGTTCCCAGCATTAGGGTCTTCTCCAGTGAGTCCTTCCTTCTCTTTAGAAGGCCAGATACTGAAGATGAAACTCAAATACTTTGGCCATCTAATGAGAAGGAAGGACTCACTGGAGAAGACCCTAATTCTGGGAACAATAGATGACAAAAGAAGAAGGGGACGGCAGAGGATGAGGTGGCTAGATGGAGTCACTGAAGCAGTTGGTATGAGCTTAAGTGGACTCTGTGGGATGGTGGAGGACAGGAAGGCCTGGAGGAATGTTGTCCATGGGGTTGCAATGGGTTGGACATGACTTTGCAACTAGCAGCAGCAACAACAAAGCCCTCATCCTTTGCATAACCAGATCTAGGCACCAGTTCAGAACTTCTTCAGCTGGCTAAGATGACATGAAGTATATTATTTACCTACAGATATCATTTCATTCCAAATCCCAAAAAGACCTCCCAAGTGGCTTCATATACAGTGGTACCTTGGCTCACGAATACCTTGGTTCACGACCAAATCGGGTTGTGAACAAAAATTTCATGAAAAGTTTGACATGGGTTGCGAACTCCGCATTGGGTGGCAACCAAGATCGCAGCCATCTCCCCCCCACCTGAGTGGGGAGATGGCCACGATCGCAGTTGCGTTCGTGCCAGGAAGACCTGCGTGATCACAGGAGTGCTCCTGCAGGAAAGACGGGCGCAATCTCAGCCATCTCCCCCCACAACTAGCACGATCATGGCCATCTCCCCACTCCCCCAAGTGGAGAGATGGCCAAGATTGCGCCCATCTCTCCTTCCCCCAACATGCCCTGTTCGTGCCCTTCTCTCCATCCCCCAGCACACCCTGTTCACACCTCTCTCTCTCTCCCCAGTGCGCCCATGATCGCGCCTGCTCTCCCCCACCTCCCCCAGCATGCCAGGATGACAGGCACATGCAGGGATGATGGGTGCAAACTCGGTTGTGCTGGGGGAGCGGGGAGATGGTCGCACTTGTGCTCAGGGTGGGGAGGGGGAGATGGCCGCGATCTTTGTTGCTCTTCATCACTTTGCTTCACATTTTTCTGATTAAAAAAAATGGTTACAGAACGGATTAACCTTATTTACATTGAACCTTATGGGGAAATTTAACTTGGCTCATGACCAATTTAGGTCACGACCAGAGTCCTGGAATGGATTAAGTTCCTGAGCCAAGGTACCACTGAATATGTTAAAGAGTGTGGACAACAAGATCGAACCTTTTATGACCATACAACACAAGTGTCAAGTGATCAAGTAAAAGCATCCATAGTTCAATCCTCAGGAAGTAGAAATGGAATTGCTGCAATGCCATGCCACCAACAACTAACAGAGCCACTATGGAAGGATGCCATGATTGGCAACATCAAAAGCTGCTGAGAGATCAAGTTGTACATTCTGGCACTTTCCCAGTGTAAATCATCCTAGACCAGTCTATTTTTCTGCCTGAGGTGAAGAACAAGATGGCACTCCAAGATGTACAAAAAACCACTGGTCACCATATCTTCATCATCACCCCAAGAGATGCAGTACAAGTCTCCTCTCTAATATCTTGCTGACACCTCCCAGCATCTGCTCAAGGCGACCTCTTCACACTGCTGATCCATCAGGGTTGGCCCTAATCAGGCTGGTCAAGGCTTTTTCTGTGCTGAAGGAAGAAGGCAGACTGCAGCAAGAAATGAGTCTAGATAACCTCCAAGAGGCCCTGAAATTGGGACTGTTACTGCACATTTGTTATTAGCATTTAGATGAAACCAATCAAAATTCTAATTGGTCAGGTTCTTGCAGATGAACTGAAAAAATGAAATGGTTCCTGTATCCATTTGGCACTGTGGAGTTGTGCTTAATGCCCCATAGTTGTAATGGGAAATCATTTTACATCCAATAGGAAGCATCAGCAGGCCAGAGGAAGAGGATTTTTATGCAGGAAGTGCTACTCAAGCTACTGTGGATAAAAGAGTCTGAACCGGAGTGGAAAGATCCCATTTCCTCTCCCAACTGCTCATTCCCAAAAGCCACAACAATCAGATAAGTGCATGTGAGAGATGATGAGGAAGAGCAGCTACTTCTGTTATTTTTATTTTTATTCAGTGTAGGATTTTTAAATATTATGTAAACAAAGACCCATGGCAGAAGAAGCTCCAGTTTGGCCAGGGCTCTGCTCTCTAGTGCACTAATCCAATCATTAATTTAATTTCATTCTAAACTGATTTCTTCAAACAAAGTGAAAAATATGCTCAAGCACAGAAAAAGGAATTAGAATTGTAGGGGGTTTTTTAATTGCAAAGAATAAATAAATCTAAAAGGTGTATTACCCAATAAATTAAATTGAGAATAGACATGCAAGTTATGACTTAATCTGCTCAGTGTTCAGTGGCTTTGGCACAGAGTGTATAGAATTTAATGTGTTACTTTGCAGAAGGGTTAGCCTATTTCCTGCCATCCCTTTTGTATTTCTCCCATGATCCGCAGCACAGGAGTCAAAGCATTAGCTCATTACATCTCCAATGAAGCGTAAGGTGAGGCATCATTACTGATTTGTGCAGACTTGCTTCTTTTAAAAGAATAAATCTAAATACTTGATAGGAATTCTTTTAATAGTGACTTACTTGTTCCTTAACGATATATATGAGTAGCATATACTGCTAAGACAGTAGCTTTATTTTAAAGACATTTTGCTATTATAAAAATAGGTTTCCTAAGCACAAGACTGGACAATGGAGACCCAAAAAGGAGGAATGCTTGCGTGAAAACTTGCACATGCAGAAAAAAGCTTTGCGTGGTACTTTCTTCCCAGCCATTTCCACTGTCAAAGAGACAAGCCACCATTCACTTTTAAATGTTGCTTGTCTTTCTGGGAAATGAAGCAAATAAAACAGAAAGCCAAATTCCTGCTGTACAGTGTTTTCATTCATGCACAAATGTCCCATTCACCTTGGGTTATTCCTACTGTTCATGGTTCTCTTCTCTACTGATATTTAGACCCAAATCACTTTTCTCACTAAATCACTTTTCTTGATTGTTTGCTATAATAAGCAAGTATGTGAGGAAGCTTCTAACATATAAAAAGGAATGAGATTAAATTTAAACACTGCATTATAACTACCATACAACATAGATTGTTTGTAGAGGGGAGAGAGAATGAGAAAAGCAAGAAATATTAGAATATCCTGATCTGAGTTTTGGTTATAGCCCTTTGCCTAATAATTAATATATATTTTAAGTTACATTTTCAGTGTCTGTTTTTCTCTATATTATAAATACTAGCAGAAAGAAATGTTTAAATCAATAATTTGTATGTCTGAAGAACAGCATGGCAAGGGTTATAAAATGTTATGGGAGAATGTGTCTTTATATTGACTTCAAATATTTTCTCAGAATGATCTGGAGCTATTTATATCACTGTATGGTTCTGATTATGCACAAGAGAAACTACACATGTCTTTCTGGTAAAAAGAAAGTACACCTCAAACTTTAGTTTTGATACATTTATTCAGAAGTTCTAGTTCTGAACTGTATCACTATGTAAAAATTAAGTGTCTTGAATAAAATTAAACCAACTTTTCAAGAAACATCAAGACTTGTGGCTACCTTCTTATCTTACCAGTTTAAGATCTTTTGCAGGCATCCTCTTATGTACCAAAAATCAAGCTAATTATTATTTATTGGCTTTCTACTGGCTGCCAATAGTGAAGGCTTCATGGATAGTTCACAAAAATTACAAAGCACAAATACAAATACAAGATGATGAAGATATAAAATCTTTAACAAAAACATTAAAACATTTGATAAAACTAACATGGTACTGGACCTGATCAAAGCAATTGACATAAATGCCCCTTCATATACCATCAAATGCTAGGGAAAGGAGGAAAATCTTAAATGGGACCAAAAAGATGTTAGTGCCAAGTGGACCTCAGAAGAGATAGCATTCCGTAATTGGGGTGGGGGCCCCCACTGAGAAAGCCCTGTCCCCTATTGCTACCTCCCAAACATCCCCTGGAGAAAGCACTCAGACCAAGTCCTCAGAAGTTGATCATAAAGTCCAAGCAGGTTAATTTTGGAAAAGGTACTCCATCAGGCAATGTTGTCCCAAGCTGTATAAGGCTTCATAGGGCAAAATCAGCACTTTGAATCACTTACTGTTCTACAGGCAGCCAATGCAAGATGGCCAGAATAGCTCAGAGCTTCTGGTTCCTATTATATTCTGACTGCCATATTCTGCAAAAACTTCAGCTTCTGAACCATCTTTAAGGGCAGCCTCACAAAGGATGCATTGTTGTAAACTAACTTGGCGGTTACCAAATTGGACCCCAGCTGGGCCACTGCTGAAGATAGCAGAAGTTACTCTGTGCCTTTAAGTTCACCTCAGCTTCAAGTGATACGGATGTCTCTGGGAAGACTTGCGAGCTGTTTGTTGTTATTTTATGCTTGCTAATGTTGCTGTTTTACTTTGTTTTTTAAACTATGTTTTATTCCTATAACAGTTTTCTTTATGTCTTCTATTCTTATGTGCACCAAACAAAAATATTCTAGGGAAGGATCCTGCCCAGAAAGGCAAGAATATTTAAACTAAGTAAATCAAGCTGTGAACCAGTTCTTTCAGGGAGTGTGCCACCCCATCCAGAACATGATTAACATCTGTCCAGTCTATATTAAAAGAACTTTTGCCAAAGATGACTACAGCATATCCCACGCAGTACAGAATTATTCTTCCATGTCCCCGGTTGGTCTAGACCAGTGATGGCGAACCTATGCCACGTGTGCCACAGTGGGCACGCGAGCCAAGTCGCCCAAGCATTGCCCCAGCAGCCAAGCATCGGTTAACAAGAGACATAGGGGCCATGCGCATGCTCGGAAAGGAGTAGTGGTGCCAGGTGATGACATCACAAGCCATGACACATTAACCACGACTAGTCTGAGCTTTCACATGTCTGGTCAATGCGCTGCCAAGGATATATATATACACACATTTGCTTGAACTGGATGTTCAGCTTTTATTGTAGTGTTGGCATTTTGTGGTAAGTGGGTTTTGGGTTGTAGTTTGCGCACTCAGTCTCTAAAAGGTTCACCATCACTGGGTTAGGGTTAGAAAAACAAGGTGTCCTGGCATGATTTTGATGTTTGGAATGTGTCCAGCATGGACAGAAATGTTGAGCTGTGCAGGAAAAGCTATGCAAGGAAGGGTTTTTCAAAATCGCCCTCTTTCCAATGGTATTTTAGCCCTATCTTAGGGTTAGGGGTATACACCAGGATAGGGTTTGGGTTAGAGAACTGAGGTGTCCTTGCATAATTTTGATGGTTGGAATGTGTTTAGCATGGGCAGAAATGATGAGCTGTGCAGAAAAAGCTACGCAAGGAAGGGTTTTTCAAAATCGCCCCTTTCAATGGTATTTTAACCCTATATTAGGGTTAGGAGAGTATACCAGGGTAGAGTTAGGCCAGTGGTGGCAAACCTATGGCACTCATGCCTCAGTGGATATGCAGAGCCCTCTCTGTCAGCATGAGTCAAGTCACCCCAGCATTGCCCCAGCAGCCGAGCATCAGATTACAGCGCACACAGGGGCCCTGCACATGCTCAGAAAGGAGTAGCAGTGCCAGGCAATGTCATCATGTGCCGCGACCCATTAGCTGTGACTCATCCAAGCTTTCGCATGGCCAGTCAGTGCACTGCCAAGGATATATATATATATATTTTCTTGGACTGGCTGTTAGTTGTTTTTTGTAAACTAAAACTTCAGTTATCAGGTTTTGTTGCAGTGTTGGAACTTTGCAATAAATAAGTCAGTGTTGGGTTGTAGGGTGGGCACTCGGTCTCTAAAATGTTTGCCATCACTGGTCTAGTCTTTTCTAAGTATTGTACACCCAACCCAAAAGAGAACGAATTTTGTTTGTTTACCATTTATCCCATTTACCATTGTTCCATTTACAGGCATTCTGAAAATCAGGACCCTCTAAAGCAGGAGTAACTACTTGCTATGTACAAAGGAGAGTAAGTTGATCAAAATTTGCACAGCATAGTTCCTAGCCAAATGACAGGCAATGAAAATTTTACACCATTTAGGGTAGCATATTGCATTTTCTTTAACCTATTGTTTTCTAAAATTTGAACACTGTGAATTGGCCCTTGAAAAATATTGATATATGTAACCATAAAAGGGTAAAATGAAGGGGAATCACCTGGCCTTCTCTGTGTCTCACCCTAAGATCCTATAGTAATGGTTAACATCACCTTTTTCAAGTTTCTGAATCCTGAAGGCTAAAATACTTCTCAAAAAGAAAAAGCTGGAATTCTACCAAGGAACTGTAACTCACATAAAATTATCTCAGGAACTGCATGTTGCCCATTCCTGCTTTAAAGTTTTCACCTAGGAAAAAAGCTGAATACAAAACATATTAGGGGTGAAAATCTATGGTTGTTTTCAAAATGCTTCCCTGCTTCCCACTTAAGCAGTCTGTGAAGTAAATGTCAAGAAAAGACTCCTGCAGGTACATTCAAAAGGATATTTCCATTTGGCAGGACAGAACTAGGATTACGCCAAAGAATAATTATTAACACTGGGGTAAGGGAGAAAGAAATTACCAGAGATCAGATGCTTGCCATAACTCAGACTTTTCCAACCTAGAGCACTTTATGTGTGTGGGGCTACAATATTCACCATCTCCAGATGGCCAAATAGCCAAGCTGGTATGAGGTGATGGGAGTTGTAGTCCAATTCAAAGTTAGGGAAGGCTGCCGTAGATGTTGACATTGTGTCATTTGGATTAGCTTGCAATCTGCTTGATGAGTAATTTGGGAGATTAGATATTATAAATCAATGCATATTGTATTCACAGACACTTGTATCTAGAACAACCCTTACAGTATTTCCTACACTGGAGACAACTTCAAGCGTTTCTTTGACTGTTCAGGCAAGCACTAGAATGTCCTAGGAGTAGAGGTGCAGTGTAAGCAAACTTGTCTCTGGACTAGGATTCATATATTATCTTTATGATACTTAAATTAGACTAGCATTCTTTAACATGTAACAAAAGTAAAATAACACCAGCTGACATTCTTCTAAGAGCCTCATGCTTTTCTGCTCTTAGTCTCATGTGTTTTGCAACAGGAAATAAAAAAAGAACAGTAATAATTGTGCCATTACTCAGGTTGATATGTTTCCTCACATCCCACCCTTGCCCTTTCAGCTCATGTTTCCTTATTTCTTTGGCCATCTGACATTTCCTATCATTGATATATCCTGCTTCTGAAATGGCCCTGTGTTTCAACAACCGTTTTCTGTCTCTATGCATTTGTACAAAACATGGCCATATCAGGTATGTCTAGACAGTTGAGAGGAGTGTGCTTGACAGATGTACCTTTTACAGTACAACACTAACTTTAAAAGGCTTGAATTTTAGAAGCAGTACTTAAAAATTCCATTGAGAGAACTCTTGAAATTGTTCTACTTAAGACTTGCTCACAGCAAGTGTAGCTATCGGAGCATATACAATGCTTTTAAGAAATATGCTTATTTGGATTTTAGCCACCTGAGCCTGTGTATTGTTGTACTTCACTTATCTTCTTAAAATAAGCTTATATAGGCCTGGCAGTGGCCTTGTGAACCTTGTTCAACTGCAATCATGAACTAACTTATTATGCTTTTGCCTTTAGCTCAAGTATCTTTTTGGTCACACTTTCTGCATATGCTGCTGCACTATATAAAAGGGGGTATCTTTGCCTGCATGCATTCACCACATCAGGGTCTAGGTTTGGAAGGATGTGTATTATTTATTTGATTATTAATTAATTTATAACCAATCCCATTTGCCATATGTCTCCCTGGGCAGGTTACAGAAAAAAACAAAAAAAAAAAAAAAAAGGATAGAGATTAAAGTACAGTATAAAACAGTAATTACAAATAAAAAACATTAAAACCAATATAAGATGTGCCATAATAATGGCATATACACAGTTAAAATGCTACTTAAAACAAGTTAACAATTAAAATTCTGTTGAAATAAAAAGGTTTTTGCCTGGCACCTGAAATACTGTAAGGAAGGTACCAAGCAAACCCATCTAGGAACTCATTCCAAAGTTGGGGTGCCACGGCAGAAAAGACCCTTATTTCCTGAGCAGGGGGTTCCTTCAGAAGGACCTCAGATGCAGATCTGAAGTGCCAGGTAGGTTCGTACCGCAAGAAGTGCTCCTTTAGATACTATGGTGCCAAGCCATTCAAGGCTTTAAACATCACTGTTAACACCTTGAATTGGGCCCACTGGGTCAACTGGGAGCCAGTGAAAATGGTAGAGGACTGGCTTTATATGATCGTATTTGCCAATCCTCATGAACAATCTGGTTGCCCTATTCTGGACCAATTGAAGTTTCCAGACCATCTTCAAGGGAAGCCTCATGTAGAGTGTGTTGGAATAATCCAGAGAATTTACCAGTGCATGGATAACCGTTGCCAGGTTCTGTCTGTCCAGATATGATACAGCTAGTATATCAGCTTAAGCTGACAGAAGGTGCTCCTGGCCACCAAATCTACCTGGAATTCCAGGGATAATTCAGGGTCCAGAAGCACCCCCAAGCTGTGAACCCTGTCCTTTAGGGGGAGTGCAACCCCATCCAGAACAGGCAAGATGTTACCCATCTGAACAGATGGGCTGCCCACCAACAGTATCTCTGTCTTATCTTGATTAAGTTTCAGTTTATTAGACCTCATCCGTTTCAGGTAGATGTTAAAAAGCATGGGGGATAAAATAGAGCCCTGAAGAGCAATAATCTCCCAGCACCACGTTCTGGACATGGCCAGTCCAGGAGCAGGCCAGTCCCTACATCCAACTCTACTAGCCTGTCCAGAAGGATACCATGGTCAATGGTACCAAAAGCTGCTCTAGGAGGTCCAGCTCTAACAGGGTCACACTCCCCATCTCTCTCCCAGCATACGTTATCCCATAAGGCAAACAAGGCAGTTTCCATTCCAAATCCAGGTCTGAATCCCGACTGAAATAGATCAAAAGGGTCCGTTTCATCCAAGAGTCTCAGGAGTTAGAGTTATGTATGGAGCTCCCACTGATCTTTTCAACTGTAACTATTTATTTATTTATTTAAAACATTTCTATGCTGCCCCATCGCAACAAAGCCTTGGGGCGGCTCACAACTATATGTTTTCCTCCTTGCAGGGAATCATGGTGACGGATTAGAAGTGCAACTGGCTGGCTGACAGAGCTCTTCCTACTTCCACTGTTGACAACTGGTGTAGTTAAAGTGTTGGACTAGAGACCTGGGAGATCTGAGTTCTAAAATGTATCATATTCTATGAAGTGGTTTATAGTGAGGAGGAAACAGGTATACAATCACATTTTCTGGTTTTTTGGGACTGAAAAGTCTCTGTACAATCAGTGCAATGAACTTTGGTTTGAGGTAGTTTCTATAACTACTACAAGAGTGTGCTATGTGTATAGAACCAGTGTGGTATACTGGTGAAGAGTGTGGGACTCAGGAGATCTGGGTTCCGGTCCCCATTAAGCCATGGAGCCAACTGGGTGACTCTGGGCCAGTCACTCCCTCACAACCCAACCTACCTCACAGAGTTGTTGTCGTGAAGCTAAAATAGTTATGTAAGCCACCTAGGGTTGCTCACTGGAGGAAAAAATACAGGATATAAATGTAATGTAATGATAATAAGTGGCAAATCAATTTCTACTATCCATTTTTGCTACTAATTAACTAGACCTATTGACCTAGCAGATTAAAAAGGCCTGAAGCAATAAAATACTATAAAGAAAATGTAAAGTGTATTGCATACTACAGTAAATCCCAAAATACTCAAACCTACAACACTAAAAAAGTATATTACAATAAAAATTATCTAGAAATATATTATTCTGGCTTACTAAAGCTCCAATCCAATGCAGTTACCTGAAGCTAAACTCTGACTAGCAGGTACAAGATTGTGCTGTATGTGCTGCATAGCAGGACTTTTGGGATACTATTCCAGCTATGGTGCCATTTCTAAGAAAGCTCAGCCCCAAATTCTCATTATCTCATAAGAGGATAGAACTCTGCCTGAAGAATATCCCCATCCCCATATTAAATAATGGAGATGTGCTCATTGGAGCTGATGGTTTCTAAGATATGCCAAGCCTAGACTGAACTTGGAATAAAATTCAACAAAAATTGATGAAACTAACTTTGTACCAGCTACAGATTCTGAACTATTTTAAAGGTTTATTATAATACTCAGCTTAGAAGAGAAAAAAGGACAGAAGCCAAATTAAATCTGGCTGATGTATCTGAGCGTCTGCGATTAGTGCAGAGAGACTGCAGATGCTTTGGCCCACACCAGCTATTAGCCTTGGCCGACACAGCCAACACCTGGACAAGCTGCATGGCTGTTATATGGCTTCTCCCTAGTAGCACAGTAAGGTAGACCAGACTTCTTGCACCAATTCTCATGCTGTGCCATAAGGGAGAATACAAATGAATGTACAAAATGAGGAGGCTGCCCTCTGCATGAAGAGCTGCCCGGTCCTCTTGGGACCATTAAATTTGCCCTGTCGGACCAGATGAAAGGCCAGCACCTTGTTTCCCACGGTGACCAACCAGGTGACCATAAGCAGGACACAAGGGCAACAGCCCTCTGGCGCATATTCCTAACGGTAATGTGCACGTTAATTGCTCCGACCGGCCCAGGAAGCTTTGGGCAATATAGGAACGTAATAAATAAATAAATCAAACGGGTCCATCGTGACCAATGGCCCGTGCCCCAGGTGCGCACTTTCTCGGTGCGGCAGGAAGTGGCAGCTCTTTCTCCTCTTCTTCAAGCAGCGCCATTCCGCCCGGAGGAAGAAGAGTGCACGGCATCGGGTACCGCTCTCTGCCCAGTGGCGGCTTCTTTCTCAGCGGGGAGGAATATACGGGCGGGAGGACGCGGAAAAGCTCCAAGGCACGTTGCTGAGGCCGCCCCCAGCCGTCCCCCCCTCGGCTAGCCTGGAACCAGCCCTGCGTGGCCGGCAGGTTCGTGCGCGAAAGCGCGGGAAGCGAGCGAGGCAGCAGGTCTCTCACTTCCTGACGGCGCGGTGTGAGGTGCAGCCGCCGGAGCGAAGCGCGCGCACCCGAGCAGCGCGTGGCTCCGGCTTTCCGGTCGGCTTTCCTCGGCGGCGGCGGTGGCAGAAGCGCGCGCGCGCGCCTGCGCGCCTCCCCTCTCACATTTCCACGTCTCCTTGGAAAGGGTTTTTGCAAGGCGAGTGGCTACTTGTGGAAAAGTGCTACAGGAGGGAGGGAGGGAGGAGAGTTCTGAGGAAGGAAAGGCGGCGGTGGGGGAAAGGGAGCGACACACGACCCGGGCGCCTTCCGTCCTTTCCTCCCTTCCCCTCCCTTTCCTTCCCGGGCCAGCCACTCAGTCTCTCCGAGGTACAGGCAGAGGGCGCTTTAGCCATGCCCGCCCCCTGCAGTTGCTGCTGCTGCTGCTGCCTCCGGTGCTCGTACTCAGCTCCACGCGCTGGAGAGGCTCCGGTTCCCTGGCCCCTGCTGTTGCCGCTGCCACTGACAGACAGCCGGAGAAGCGAGGAGGAGACCGAGCCACCCTACTGCCCCGCACCAGCTTCGTGCATCCTTGGCATATAGCCCCCTGCGGGAGCTGGTACTGAAGAGGAAACCTCTCCCTCCACGCTCCTCCAATTGGCTCGGGAGTTGCTTCGACCCCCCTTTGCTCCTGGGGGAGCCCGGTTCGGATGTCCGGTTTCCTGGTGCCCTCTTTCTTTTTAACCTGACGGACCCCACGGAGCTTCGGGAGAAGGAGGACTGCTACCAGCCCACTAGCAAGCAAGCGCCGGGGCCAGTGGAGAGGAGGGGAGGGGAATCGCTGCACCTTCCTTTTCTCCATCCCGGAGAAGTTGGTGCTTCAGTGCTGCCAAGAGAGAGGGACTCGAACGGGGAGCCGCACCGCGTTGCTCGCGCGCTGTCTTCAGGGCTTCCACCTCCCCACCCCGCGGTCGCTCCCTGCCGCCCTTTGCACAATGCACTTGCTGGGATTATTCTCTCTGGGTTGCTATCTGGCTGCTGCTGCGGTGGTGCTGCTGGGAGCTCGTGAGCCTGCAACAGCCGCTGCCTATGAATCCGGGCAGGGCTACTATGAGGAGGAGCCCGATCTGGGGGAGGCGAAGGTAAGGCAGCCGTGTCCCTGTTCCTGTCCTGCCACGGATCGAGGTGGTTTCGTTTTGCCTTGTCTCCCCAGGCACCATGTGACACGATCACTTGACGTGGATTAAGTGCCCCTTAATAGTGTTTAACCACCCTGTCAAAAGCAGGGTGATCAAAGAGTGATAAAAGGCTGCATTCAGCATAGGCGGGGAGCGCAGACTTCTAATCCACCATAAATTTTGAGTGTTTTCTAGATGAATTAAAATAGAACAGACTAACAGCTGTGCGTTAGCATACAACATGACTTAGGTAGTTGTTTTCGTTTTGTATGAGGTGATGAGCCCAAATTTAGGTAAAAAGTGTAATGATTCCTGGTAAATGTAGTGGCTTTGCTGTAGAAAGGTGATTCCTGGTATGTTCAATTAAAGCAAGTAATTCAGCCCCTGAGGATGTGAGGATCAGTAACTCTAGTTATTTTTCTTGTTATCTGTTATTTGCCCAGGACTTGAAGTACTGTGGAGACAGATAAGGACTCGGTGCTCCATTGCTTCCCAGAGAATGCATAAGTTAGTTTACACAAGTTAAGAACAGACTTTGTGAGGGAATGCAGTAGCAGTGCTCCTCTGCTAGAAATAGTTCGTTGATGGTGAGCCTTTCCAGCTTCTTTATCAAGGACAAAGCTACGGGTTAGCATGTAGGTCTGTGTCCTTGGAGTGGAACACGTGTGCTCCTGAAACTTTCCAGTTGGAACTGAATAGCTGCTGGCTCAAAACTGTGGAAGGATTTTGGAAGGATGGTGTGCATGACAGCACAACTGCAGTGAAGATTCCAAAAAGAGATATAATAAAATTAGAATGTGTTTCCACTTTCTGAAGGTTGGCTATGGTGTTTTTGAAAACATTTCATTTGTCATTTCTAAATAGCGAAATGGTTTTCAGGAAATTAACTTGACCTTTGTAGTTGCAGTGATGTCTCTTCTTAAACTCAGACAAAGCTCTACTTAATGCAAGTGTACCAAGATAAGAGTAAATTATAGACGGTAAACTATTTTTAAATGCTGTTACTTTTTAGTGTGACAACATTAACTATAAACACAGTACAGTCATGCTGACAAAGTATCACGCTATAAAATGTGTGTTTACAGTACTTACATGAATAGCAAAACATATCTAATCCAAATGTGTCAAGAGGTTTAATCACACATACTAGTTATGCTGTTTACCTGCACACTATGTTTTGCAAATGTATATTAAAATTGTTTAGAGAAGAAGTTTCCATGCATTTTGTGTCTCCTTTTTAATAGGATATTTCCACAACAATTTGGCAATTTCAAACTGTTGGTGTTGCATTTAAAGTACAACAGCTGATCACCAGACACTGCAGCATTAAAAACTTGGTTCATGTTTTTTCTCCCTGCTCTGATGTGTGACCACAGTATTAGTTCAGTTGATTATCAATTTAATTCTTATAAAGAAAGTTATTTTCCAAATGCCTGTTACAATATAACAAATGGAAGGTGAGGCAAACATGCTTTACCTAATGTTGGATCAGTTGTCAGATGTAATTTACAAATCAGTTGTAATTTAGCTTATTTAACGATTAAAGCAGTGAAAGTAGTCTGTAAGATAAATGCAGTATTAGTTTCTGTGGTGTAATGGTGAGTACTTCATGGCAGAAGCTGAAGGCAGTGTGGGGAAGCAAATATGAAGTCTGGGATCAGTGAAGTACATTGGAGATTGTAAAGGCAATCTATATAATCATGGATTATGTAGATTATGTTTTCTGCAGTGGTGTAAGAATCAGTACTCCATGTGTATATACGTGCTAAACACACATTCCTTCAAGTTTTGAAAGGGCAAATTTGTTAAGCTAGCTGCCTGTGGGCAAGTGTAACTCCACTGATTTCAGCAGAACTCAAAGCATTTGAAGGGATTAGCCCCTGTTGATTCTACATATTTGGCATTGTGTGCTGAGAGAAAGGAAAGGGAAATTTTGATAACTTTGAGAAAGATCAGATATGTAAACTATAAGTAATCATGTCAAGGAATCTGTGATTATGTTGTCAAGATAAAGGTCACTTTTCTCACTTGAGATAAAAAAGTAGTGCTTTTGAACTTAGTCTATTTGTTGAGGTAATTCTTTCCTTTATTAATGCTTTCCCTCATGTAAGCCAAAATTGTAGCTGAACTAAGAGTGAACGTATGTACCCACATTGTATCCTCCAAATATTAAAGTATTACTATTTTATTTCTATTTGTGTGACTAGAACCAATATTTTCTACTGATGGCATGAGGAAATTTCATGTGAACTGAACTTTTGTAGGCACCTACTAGGGATGGGTCAGTTGGTTGGATCTGTTTTCCTAAATGTTATGCCACAGGTTGAATATAAGTCATACATAACTGTGGTTGATTTTCGCATACTCATATCTTAAAGTCACATGAAAGCAGGAATGGCTCCTGATAAATTAGAACAGTCATGTACTACTATTTGACCTCAAAGTCTTTTGAAAACACAGATAGTTTCTGAGGAAGCACAGATAGTTCTTAGAGTATATACCGATTCGTGGGAGAGAAACTGTTACTTCCTCTTATTCAGTTCCTGAACAGGTGTCATGCTAACATATCTAGTTCTTACTTATCTTTTGTAGTTCTTCCAGAGCAGCTACTACGGGTCTTCCAGTAATCTTCTATCTAAGCACTGATCAAGTCCATGCCTCCTTGACTTCAACAACTCAACTTCAAGAACTCCCAAATGAAAAGTGGGCCTTTTCATACTGACTTTCTATTGTTCCATTCCTTTAATGTAGGCTGCCATCCAGATCAATTCCTTGAATATATGGTTTCTATTGATAATAGCATACATTAGGGCTATAGTAAAACTCCAGAAACTGTAGGTGGCAGTTGGTATCCTTTTATCCTGAATCTTTATAGATGGCCATGTAGATAAAAGTATCCATTGTTTGAAAGATGTGTGCACATCAAAGTCTGAGAAGAAAATGCTGACTTCCATTACTTCCATAATATTAGGAAGTAATCTTGCTGAAATATGCCAGTATGTAACTCAGGGTGCTTCAGCTATGACTATATTAAACATGATTAATATTTTTAAATCACTAAACTATTTATTACTTGAAAAAATGGACCAAATTAAATATTCTAATCACTGAACCAACATTTCAATGTCGATATTCTCCCAAGTACCTAGAGAGGTCCATGGGGCACATCCATGGGAAATGCAGGCTTCTGTTCTGCCTGTTGCTTAATGCCTGATTCTGTGTTCAGGCAATACAGTAACCCACACTCACAAACTAAAATTAATTGAATGTAGGTTGTTGCTGAACATGGACTGTTATGTTGCTTCAACTCAACCAAGATAACAAACATGGTTTGTAAATTGTAGGAAACAACCCACAGTTTACAACTCAACAATAAACCAGGACTTCTCTTCATAGGTTGTTCAAGTCCTGACCTTTCAGTGTACCTGAGTTCAAGAACACAATAAGCCATGTTTCAATAACTACCCATGGTTCAACAACAACTCACACTCAATCCATAATCAACTTGAGTGTGAGTTATCATGTTGTCAGAATCCAGCCATTGGGTGGGTTTCTGTGGAATGACAATCCCACATCGCAGCAAGTTGTCATGTTGTGCAAACCCTGGCAGCCTGTCTCTCCAAACTATTTTCTTTCAGCTTGGCAAATGCCAAAATTGAGCTCAGCTGGAGGAAAGTAGCTGGGGTAAAGGGTTGAGTAGACATAACAGATCAGTGAGAGTGCAACGCTACTGCTATTGCACCCATTTGGTCTTGCTTTGCTTTTCTATTTTTTCCTAGTTTTATACTGCCCCACAGCTGAAGCTTTCTGGACAGTTTATAACAGTCAAAAAAGACACTAAAATACAGAAAAATGCCATAAAATTGGTAAAAACACTAAAAGGTTTTTAACACCTAAAATACACATAGCAAACTTTGCTCTGCAAAACACCTGGACTGGGTTATCCCCCTCAAGAGTCACCTAGTAAATCTTTAAAGGCTTCAGAGAAGAGGGCCATCTTAACTGTTAACCTGGTGCTGAAAAGATGACAAATCCAGCACCAGCTGAGCCGCAGAAGGGAGGTTGTTCCATAGATGGGAGCTACCACAAAGAAAGCCCTCTCCCCTTGTTGCCACTTTATTTATTTATTTATTTATTTAAAGTTTTTATAAGCCGTCCAATACTGAAAGTCTCTGGACGGCTTACAAAA
>NW_025335589.1:19127799-19209472 GCF_004798865.1 Varanus komodoensis | reverse complement strand
AAAAAACAAAAAAGCAACCATATACAACAAACAACACACAACACACCTTCCACACTTCGCTCTGAGTCAACCCTCAGAAGAAGACCCCAGAAGTTGAGTCCAAGTAGATTGCAGTTGGGAGAGGCACAAGCAATGCAGTCCTAAGGCATGTAGGGCTTTATAGGTTAAAACCAGCACCCTGAATTAGGCCCGGACACATACAGTTCAGACTTGCGAATTCCAGTTATTAATTCAGCTGCAGCTTCTGAACCATCTTCAAGGCCCATCCCATGCAGACAGCATTGCAGCAATTCAGTTTAGAGATCACCAGAGCACAGATTACTGAAGCTGACCAACTCTGTCAAGATAAGGACATAGCTGGGCCCCCAGCCGAAGCTGGTCAAAGGCACTCCAAGCCACTGAGATCACCTTTGTCACCCAAAGTGACAAAGATAGATCAGGGAGCACCCCCAAGCTATGAACCTGCTCCTTCAGGAGGAGCGCAACCCCATCTTGAACAGGTTGACCAACCTTCATCTCATCAAAGGACCACCCACAACAGGTTGAACAGGTTGACTACCCACAATCTCAGTCTTCTCTGGAATGAGTTTCAGTTTCATTTTATAAATGTTTTCTGGAGAAAGAAGTTTTACTCATTGAGTTTTACTTTGATGTAACAACCTGTAGATTTGTCATATACTGCCAATGTATTATGGCTGGTTTGCTAACAGCCCACTTGTGTCTTCTTATATACGATGCATGTGTCAATGTATGCCAGCCAGATTTCCATAATTATCCTCACTAGCATGAATTCTTGTGTCATGTGAACCTGGAAGGAGTGGCTTGTTGGATAACAAACTACCCAGAACTCTTGATCTATTACTTACAGCAGCAAGCCACCTTTGCTAGGTTCACACAACATGAGAACCTGCACTGGTGGGGGCAATAATGCAAATTTGCACATGTAAGCTATTGTACGATTCAGGCCTTAAAGAAAATTCACTGGGGCCAACAGGATATATCAGATTTCTCTTCTTCAAAGAAATAATAAAATATGGATATCACTTTTCTGTTAATTTAACTTGGAAGGGGTATACATGATACCTAGAGAATCTAAAAAGATAGAATAATCTACCAGTACCATCCTAAAACATCTCTTAAATGAAGGAGAACAGCATCATATTTGCCTTTAAATTTATTATGTGCAGTTGTACCTGTTCACTATACAGTATGCTGGATTTTGCATGAAGACCACTAACCATATATGCAAGTCTTGAGACAAAAGCAGCTCCTTTCCAACTGACTTACTTCAGTGATCACAAGGAATAAAACAAGTGTAATATAGCTTGATTTTTTGTAGCTTGTTTCTTAAAACACACACTAGACCTCATCTCTTGAATTTGTTGCAACATCTGCCAGCAAAGCTACATGTAAATATCACTACTAAAGGCAGGCAAGACCAATGATGTCCCTGTAATATACCATACCAAGGGCTGATTTAGTGGCCTTGATTTAACCATAAGCTGAGGTAAGGAAACTTTCATAACCATTCCAACTTCTAAAAATCTAATCAGCTGAGTTTTATTTCATACTCCCTCTTAATGTCAAGCGTGTAACCAGACCAAGTCAAATGAGAGGGATGTGATCATTTTCACTATTCTCACTCTTCATTTTATGGTTATGCAAATTGAAATGTTTCACTTACATTCACATAAGTTCACTGACTAATGAACTGATCAAATGAGGGAGTGGGGGAATCCATGCAAAAACAAAGCACTGGAAAGCACTCCAAAACTCTTGAAGATTTTTAAAATTTCCTTATCACAGAATACATGTAAACTTTCATGAGTACAAGACAAGAATGAACAAGGAATGAAAATACATTTTACAAAGATATGAACACAGAGGACTTACACACTGCATCTCAAAGTGGGGAATAGCTACGCCTAAAGTGCGGGAAAATAGCTCAAACAACCATTCAAGTAAAAAATGAAGATTCTATTTTTCTATGTACAAGTTCCAAAAGAAAAAAAAACCCCAGCTTGGATAGTAAATTAAGAGTTTTAATAGTAAAGAGTTTGGACAACTAAATCCTAGAGGAAGATTGAGTGCCAGTGAAAATAGTGGGCCATGCATGAGTACAAATCAAGTACAGTGGGGGAAATGAAAGGAAACAAGTTGTTATGAATTTATTTTTAGTTTATTCCTCTAATGTGTGCCCTGTCTTTTACCATGAAAAATGGCATTCAAGACCTTGTTCCAGAGTGCACCACACACAAAGGACCTCACTTCCTTGTAAATTTTAAAGAATTGGGAAACACTGTAGGCAAAGTCTATCCTCAGGTATTCAAGCTTTTGGTTACTATTTATGACAGACTGAAAGCCTGAAGTTGTTCAGGCATTCTTGGGTACCAAGTTGTCCAGGGATAGCAAGTGGGTGACATATCCAAAGCACTCCTTTGTGAATCCCTGAGCATTTTATGAGCAATTGTTGAAAAATTTTCAGAAGATTGAATCTCTTTGGGACTGAGTACAAGGATACTTGTACACCCCCCCTTTTTAAATTAAGCATTTCTCCTACAGATACTTGGGTGGGAATAAGTCTCATTAAACTCAGTGGACTTACTTCTGAGTAGATAATTAATTGGTCTGCACTATTCAAATCAAATGTACAGGTTACCTCATCAAAAAATCAATAGGACAAGATTAAATACATTTAAAAATTCATTCATGCCCCCAAATTTATGTGGGCTGGTTCTTGGCTTCATATTCCAGCTTTTTACAAATGCAGAAGCCAGGCATCCCAGTTCAGAAATAACACTAAACAAACGCTATGGACTGAGGTTGCCTGGTTTGTTTATCCACTCCAGCTGGCAGGAGAAGCCAAGGGAAAGCAATCTGGCAGAATGAACCAGCATGCTTGCTCATTCTGGTAAGCCAGCCTGTTGTTAAAGTTCAAACAGTCCTACTGTCCATTTTTAGTTCCAACACTTTCCCCCTGTAATTGTTTCTCCCACATTCTTCTTTCCTCATTATCGCTGTTTGGTTTTATGATTGTAAATGGCCCCAAGGGCACTAGCCATACAAATCTAATAAACAGGGTTATAATTAAATAAATAAGGGTTAAATCTAATAAATAAGGTTATTATTTATTTACACACACTATTGGGAGCAAAATATAAACAGGCCTCTGTGCCCAAGAAATTTATAATGCAGAATAAACAGGAAAGATAATGCTTTCTTATATAATTCAGCTTCTCATTATCTCCCACTAGACAGACATACACACACAGAGCAAGAGAGGGAATTTTTCCTAAAGCTGATTTTTAAAAACATTTGCTGATTGCCATATTTCTAGTGGTCTTTAACATTTGGCATGGAAGGCCTTTCCTGTTCACATACACTACTAACCTGGTAAAGCAATTCTGTACCTTCTAATACTCCTTTGCCACAGGAGCACCCCCGTGTGGCCAGTCAGGTCACAATTGCTGCATCTTAGAGCAGCGGATTGCTCTGCAACAGCTGATGTTACAGACTTATTGTCTACAATAGACATATAGATTAAGTCTATATCTTTATATTTTCATCTTTAAACCCTTAGAAAATGGGATGGTGCACTAGATGGGCCATTGGTCTGAAACTGCAAGGTCATTACTTTCCTTAATCTTACTGTTGGAAGAGTTTTTACCTGTGTTGTTACTATGTGATAATAATACTAATATATTATGTTTATTGTGTGATTATTATTATGTTTGTAATTGCACCACAAATATAAAAAAGAAAAGTGGGACAGTACTTCATAACTCCAGACACCTCTGTACACATTTTGGAATGAAATACCCTGCAGATTTTTGGCTAAAATATTCAGCAGATACTTTGGCTTTATATTTGTTTTGTGTCACAGTGTAGCTTTTTTACACATTTCATCATTCTGGAATGTAATTATTATAAGAAAAGTCACTGTTTTTGTTCCAGGGAGAGAAAGATAAGATCCAAAACTCTCCAGATAAGTACTTTTATTGGATCAGCTGTGTTGCTACATTAAGGATAGGAGCCTCTACTGCACTTCACTACGTTTCCCAGACCAGGATGATGTAGCACATCACAATGCAAAGAGGGCAGCCAGTCCTGGATTTTTCTACTGGAGTAGACGGGGAGGGAGAGAGATGCAAGGCCATCATAGTGCTGAGCTGTGTTTATCCTGGCAGAAAGACACTGCACAGTACTACAGTGACTGCTAATTTAAAAGTCCGTGCTCATGGCTGCCACAATGTAAAGTGAAGGGTGGTGGGACTTGCCGTAGGGATACATGTAGATGACTGGGCCAACTGGAGGAAACTGGCAGTAACCAGAAGGAGAAATAGGCCAGGCCTACAGAGCTTATAAAAGTGATTGACAAGGATTGTTTGCTGATGCCAGAGTGCAGTTTGTTAAATTACTGAAATCCAACAATATTTCTGTGTTTGGGTCAAAGCTATCCTGCATATACTTCAGGACACGTATTTTTTCACAAGACCTCTTACATTTGGCAATTATGTATCTTCGGAAGCATCTGATTTATTTTAATCACACAAGAATTACAAATTATGCCATTGCGATTTAATAATTGCCAATAGGCATTTCAATAAAATGGAAGTAACTAATTCATGGATTAGAGACATGCCAGTGCAAAAGAAATACACATGTCTAAAGGTAATGAAATGCTGTAAATATCCATGAATAAACTTCAAATTGTGGAAGCAATTAGCTGAAAATTATGTTCAGAGTCTAAACTGACAAGTGAACTGGGGGAGTCAGGGAAGTCTGAATGAACAAATTGGATCTTTAACACTAGTGGAGCAGAGAAATGGGGGAAAAGAGTCTTGAGAGAGCAAACTGCAAGAGCAGGAAGGAAAAAGTGTTCATGTGGTGACAAGTCTTCAGTGGCAGTGGCTAGTCTTTGTATACCATCACTGTGGGAGACCCTAATGTTTAGAACAGCTATATTGAGAGTACACACACTCATTAAGGTTCTGGCCTTACAACCAAAAATAGATTTACTATTATAGTTCATCACTGGAAACAATCACATAAAATCACAGGGTGGAAGCTCCAATGTATAGAGGAGGGACTTCCAGAGGATATGATAATGCTTGGAATTTACCTTTGAGAATATAAGAAAAGCCATATTGGATCAAACCAAAGGTCCATCTTGTCCAGCACTCTGTATACAGAGTGGCAAACCAGCTGCCCTCAGGATCCCTCAAGCAGGATGGATGCAAAACCAACTTCTGCCCAAGCTTCTCAGCAACCGGTGTATACAGGCATGTCACATCTGGTAAAAGAGGTAGCACATAGCCAGCAAGGCTTGTAGCCACTGACAGCATCCTCACAAATCTGTCCAATACCTTTTAAAAGTCATTCAGATTGGCAGTCATCTCCATTTCCAGTGGCAGCAAATTCTTGTTGTATGGCCTGACTATGCACTGTGTAAGTACTTCCTTTTATCTGCCCTAAACCTCCCATGAATCACCTTCATAGGATGACCCAGGTTCAAATGTTATGAAAGAGGGGAAAATGTCTTGCATTCTACTTACTCCACATCACATATTACTTTCAGCACCTCTATTATGTCTCCCCTTACTTGCCTTTTTTCTAAACCAAACCTTCCCAGTTGTTGTAACTGTTCCTCAAAGGGGAACTGCTTTGGTCCTCTTATCATTTTAGTTGTCCTTCTCTGTACTTTTTCCAGTTCAATAATGTCCTGTGTCAGGTAAGGTGGCCTGAACACAATATTCCAAGTGCAGTCGCACGAAAAATTTGTATAAGGGAAGTAAAATTTTGACTGTTTCTATTCTGTTCCTGGGGGACTGCAGGTGGCGCAGTGGTTTAAACCGCTGTGCTGCTGGGCTGGTTGATTGAAAGGTCGCCGGTTCGAATCTATACAACAGGGTGAGTTCCCGTTGCTCTGTCCCAGCTCCTGCCAACCTTGCAGTTCAAAAGCATGCAAATGCAAGTAGATAAAAAGGTACCACTTCGGTGGGCAGGTAACAGCGTTCCGTGCACCTTGGTGTTAGTTATGCCAGCCACATGACCACGGAGACTGTCTGCAGACAAACGCTGGCTCCCTCGGCTAGGAAACGGAGATGAGCACTGCCCCCTAGAGTCAGGCATGACTGGACTGAATGTCAAGGGGAAAACTTTACCTTGACCTTTTTATTCTGTTCCTGAGTATGCCTATCATGGAGTTTGCCTTCTTCACAGCAGCTGGAGCCGACATTTTCGTTGAGTTCTCCCCTACTACCCCAAGATTCCTTTCTTATTTCAGCCTTGCTAGTTCAGAACTCATTGCCATATGTCAACTGGGATTTTTCAATTGTACCAAAGTGTCCAGATGGCACTTTATGGGGCTATGTGGTTTCATGGCCATGAAGTGCCCAGCCATCATGAGCCCTGGATATGTGAATCCATCCATTGAAAGGGCTACCCTGAGTGAAAAATGCATGAGTTGAAGTGAAGAAAATTAAATTGACTTGATGTTTGCACTCAAATGGGGGACATTTCCAAAGACTGGAAAATTCCATTCGCAACTTGTCCTGTGATTTGGTTATAGCTGAGGAGATCACTCCACGGCTGAAATATGCTGTTATGACCTGGTGATTAAACTGCAATCCCCTCTACCATGAGCAGTTCCAATTACAGTAGTGTTGCTAAATGTTATGCCCTTGACTAATTGAATTTTCAGGTTTTCCTACCTTTGCCTTGTTTGTCTCTGGCAAAGTTTCTTAGATCTGGTTTGTGCAATCACAGAGGGGCTATTAACCACCCTTCTCTTATTTGACCCATGGGGCAGATTAGCATGATTAAGCTCAGCAACACAGCTTCCCATGTTGTCCAAATCCAGCCAGCATACCGTATTTTTCCATCTATAAGATGCCCCCATGTATAGGATGCCCCCCAATTTTCCTACCCATCTCCAGCAAGCAAGCTGCTGCCCTCCCCCTGCACGCACTCGCCGCCCCCCATGCATGCCAGTCTCCATCCCCCAGCGTGCCTGTGGCCCCCCATGTATAAGATGCACCTCCATTTTTAAGTAAACATTTTAAAGAAAAAGTAGCATCTTATACACAGAAAAATACAGAAACTCTTTGCCATTGTTAACCAGAGATCCCAGAAGCCATTTCGTGCAAGAGTAACTGGTTGCCATGCTTAAGAAGCAACCCAGAATCCATGGACTGTTATTGGGTTCTGGGATGCCTCATTAACCATGGCAACAAGCCATCCTGGCCAGGTTCACACAATCTGTCAGGCCATGCATTGAAGGTAATTATGCTGATCCCATTTCCCAGCCTGTGACTGGCAAAAGCAATGGGAAAATAAGATAAAGACTGTGAGCATATTGCCAAATTCCTCAGGTTTTGGTACTACCTGTTCTGAGCATATTGCCAAATTCCTCAGGATTGGATACTACCTGTTCTGTTAACCAAGCAGTTTGCCAACGTACTGTAATAATTAGGTTCATGATTATTTAATGAATTTTACATTTGCTACATTGTACCAGCACTTAAAACACATTCACTGCATACTTTATCACATCTATCAAATCAGACTAAGATAATTATTGCTATGAATTGTTTGTTCTGTCATGCTCCCATCCTCTATGTTTGCTGATAAAGTATTTTAGCTTTTTCAGTATTATATTACTGCCTAACCTAACTTGTGACCAACAAACCAAAAACAGCCCACCAATTGCAGATGGCAACCCAGAGGGACAGTAGTGAATTTTGTATGTACCTGGAACAAGTGTTAAGGATACTGTGAGATTATTTGATATTCTCAGGTTTTTGAATCATGTCCTCTTATTCTTGCCACATCTAATATGCATCTTTGTGGATAATGAACAACTACAAGGTTGATTCCACAGATAACTAGAGCAACCAGAACAAGATGTGAGTCTAAAATAGAAAGGCGAGCAGCAGGGACCCTAATGAGATTGTATACATCTTCCCTCATGGGTTTTGTTAATAGTTTTATTAGCTCAGCAATAAAATAGCAACCTGGTTCCTCCATGTTGCTATGATGGATTGCCAATTATTTGAAGAGCAAGAACTTTTTCATATACCCATGTACACTCCAAAGAACTATGTATCTTGCTTTCATGATTACCAAAACATAACTTTGTTACAAATATTGGGATCAAAACTGCCTTATGCTGAGTAAAATGACTGATTCAGCTAGCACAGTATTTCCATACCGAGAGGCAGCAGCTCTTTAGTATTGTAGGCAGGAGCCTTCTCCAACCCTGCCTGGAAGTGCCAGGTACTTTCTGCTCCACCAATCATATGATCCACCACTGAATTACAAGCCTTTTCCTGGGCAGTTTAATTTTCTCTCTGTTTTTATATATCCATACACAGTATTTTTCATTGCTTAACTAAGTTCTAAATTAACTGATAGGCCTTTGTAAAATGTCCTAAGGATTCCTGTATGTGCCTACTTGTACATTGAATTCATCAACAGGGATTCTTTGTCCCAAAAGATGCATGTGAGGCATCTTTTTTGTGGTTGCAATTAGACTGTGAAACTCCCTGCTCAGGCAGGCCTGCTTTTTCCCTTCTTTGATGAACTTGCATCACAGCATAAAGATCTTTCTTTCTAATGGAAGTGTTTAAAGATGTGATTAAACCACTTGGCTTTTATGCTATGTACTGTCTGACTTTTGAGGGTGCATTGTAGTAGAATGGTTTTATTGGTTTATAGCACAATCCACGGCTGCTGGACAGAGTTTAGATGGTCACAGGATTTTTGAATTCCCACCTAAGAGTTTGGAAAATCAATCTGCCCTCATGGTCTGGGGATGCACACTTAGGTTTCACCATCCACCTACCCTACACAGAAAGAACTGCAGTGGCTGCTTCTCTGAGGTTCCTCAGAGCAAAGTTGGAGAACGATATTTGGAAGCAGGGAGAGGAGGGGAATGGTGCTGCCAAGATATGATGTATCCTGGCAGATTGTCAGCCTCCTTCCCTCCCACTTCAAAGCACTATACTTAGACAGTTGAAATTGGCTAAGTGCTTTGCAGAGGAAGAGGAACACAGAGGCAACCTTCACTTTCACATTCATTCCAACCTCTATAGGATGCCCAGAATTTCCATGTTCAGAGGGTTACAGGCATTACTACAGAATTCTACTCTTACACATTGTTCTTGACATTTTTTTTAAATTTTGTAGCTGTGACCTTTTCACTGTTGTTTTCAGTCAATTTTATCTGCTTCTTTTTCCTTTTTTATATTGCTTTGTGCTTTTTTATCATTTTGCTGTATTTTATAAATTTATAAGTTGGTTTGGATTATTTTAAGAAAAGAAAATATGGATATAAAAGTATAAGTATGCATACAATACAGTACCACTAAAGCTTGCATATGGACCATACAAATGGCTAAAAAGGAAGTATAATTAGTCCCCCACCCCAGTTTTTTTTTTTGTCTACCACATTCAGTTATGGTTTTTGAGGGCATGTGGGTAAATTAATTGCATCCCTTCAACCCAGAATACTTTTCCAGCATGGTTCTCTAAAATAAACGGGTAGCCTACAGATGTTCAATATAAATACAAGGTGCTTTAAAAGGTTATGATTCTGAGTCCCTTTGTGTCATACTGTGTATGTTTTTGTCAAGTTACTGTTTATACTCAGTACTGTGAGCTGTCTAATACAACTGAAATACAGCCTGACCAGCAGTTCCTTGCATTTTTGATAGACAACTTGCCTTAAAATGCTTCCAAAAGGCAATAAAGTTTCTCCCAAAAGCATTTTTTCATAGCATAGTCATTTGTGAATACAGTACTTAGGAACTTCAAACATGGATATCAAGTAGGTTTCATACGGAAGTTCATTCCACTAAGAACTAATTTATACTTCTTGCCTCAACAGAGGGTTTGAAATGTTTTTTTAAAAATACTTTATTAATCAGTTTTCAGAATTCATATTTTTCTTTGACAAAATAATTGTTTGTAGTAGCCAGTACTGGAGTGTGGGCATAATGGAAGTTGGATGAAGAATTGGGTTCAGCTATATATTTTTGACCTCTTTTGCTGTTTTACCCCCTCTTGGATATTGTACCTTTTTACTGTATTTAGGTTTTTAAAAGTTTGAATTCAAATCAGAGCAAAAAGGGGAGGAAAGGAAAAAACAGTAAATAGGAAGACAACCTTATTTTCAGGGAACCTACTATGCCCATTCTGAGTTGGGCAGTTTGCCCAGTGGTGCTTAGATCTGTCCTCTACAGGCATGTAATTTATTTTTCTCTTATCCATGCACAAACATTCAAAAGCTTATTCAAAGCAATACACACTGTACATGCCCCCAGCCCAAACACTTGTATGTGCCAATTCTCCCTTCCTGCCATTTTTGGACTTGCAGAGAGTACCCTTAAGATGGAAAGTGCTTTAAAGTATGGGAAGCAGACTCCCTTGTTTCCTAGAGAAGCTTTTACATTTTCTAGGAAGCTACTGAATATTGGCAGTGCCTTTGTTCCATTGAAACTACATCACATTAAATATATGGCTACTTCTACTGTTGTCTTCTTCATCTTCACAGAACTTGTATAAAATGGTATGTGCCATATAGAATTTACAGTAGCCCTGTCTAAGTTCCTTAAGGATGTTTTTATATTGTGTGTCTCTTAGAAGTGTATCCAGTGTTTCAGAGAATCAAATAATACCATGCATCTGTACAGATTAAAAATATATTGCATACATGATCATTTTAAACTCAAGAGAGGTGTTCACATTTTAAGAGTATATGAACATGAAACCTAAAACTATCTATATTCCTTTTCTCATTTCCTTTAAGCTCCTATAAATAACTGGGAATCCAGAAATCCAGCTCAACAGCCTGAAAATAGAGTGAACTAATTGTTTCCAGATACAGGATGAAATGTCTGGAATTTTAATGTAGATTTCTGTCATCCTATGGAACTCAGCTTTGTCACAGGGAAGATAAGTTGAGAAACTGACATAGATAAGATTTGTTATTGATACTCATTCATTTTGACAGTAACTATTTTACATATAATTATTTTTAAAATCATGAAACTAAGCAGGATGTAGATGTTGACATTTTTATTTTTCTTAAATCAATTTAATTTTTGTTTGTTTGGATGAAATGTTTTCGTACGAAATGTGACTTTCTGGTTTGTTTGGATTAGCTTACATTTGAAGCACAACTGCCATTTGAATGCTCTTTCCCCACTTCATTTTGAAGCTCTCTGCTATTACTATTTCTTTTTACCACCCTAAATAATTTGGTGTTATATGCAAACTCACACCTAATCACACAGGTTTATTGGTCTTAAAATGGACTCTGGGGAGACCCCATCATTCCATTGCAAGAACTGTCTATACTTTTCTTCTGTATACTTTCTGTTCTTTAATCAGTTATTGAGCCGCAATATTATTCCATGATTGCTAAGTTTGATTAGGCATGTTTGGGTGAAGTACTTTGTCAAAAGCTTTAAAAGTTCGAGTAAACTGTGTCTGCTGGATCTCCCCTATCCACATACTTGCTGACATTCTCAGAGAAGTCTGGAGGGACAGGACTTTTCAGAATCCATGCTGGTTTAAGCGTTTTGGAAAACTTCATTGCAAAAACCTAGATATGCAGGGAGAACACTTTCATTCATTCATTCATTCATTCATTCATTCATTCATTCATTTTGCAATCCCTTTCTCACCACCCCGCAACAGCTTGTAAGTTTATGAGAGAAAAGGAAGATTGAAGGTGTTAACAAGAGTGCTGTTGGTAACAGCCGAGAATCTCCCAGCACTGACTTTTCAAGCTCTAGAGGGTTCTTGAAAAAGGCCACAAAGAACCAAATCATTCTTTCTTAATTTATTGTATCAAACCTAACCTTACTTCTTTAATAACGCCATGATTTCTACAACCTAAAAATTAATCCGCCAGATGTTCTATAGTAATTTCTTCTCTTTTCTCTCCCCATTCCTTTGCCATTTTATTTAGAAATATTTTCTTTGTCCTTCAGGATATTTAACATTGTTTAATGAAAGGAAGGTTAGCTATCTATATGAAACATTCCATTCTCATTTAGTTATAGTGAAAATAATAATGGTCTGGCACTGCATTTGATCCCTTAAATTCTACATTGTGAATTTTTTGTTGGGTTATAACTTTACCAAATTTGGAAATATATTCACAAGCGCAGCAGGAAGGGACATTACAGATACAAACATGACCATACAGCCAACCAGCAAGCCATACTTTTAATGGCATGTTTTAAAACCTATTTAAATGTTTTCTTTCTTTGTTTATTTCATGTTACTCTGCATGCTTTTTCTCCTATTTTTTTTTAAAAGAAAATTCTTCAAACAAATATAGCCCAATTACTTCTTAGTATTATTCCACATTAGAGTAAGCATCTAAAATTGGGAGGTTATAAAAAATATCCTGGGAGTTGATAGGTGAACTAGGTTAGGATGAGCAGCTTTTATCTCTTATACTCTTAACTACTACTAGACTATACTAGCTTATACTAAACTTGAAGAACTAAATGTTTCAGGCACAATTCTAAATTAAAAGGTTTTAAGCAACAACAAAGAAAATAAGGCGCTATATAACTTACTATAGCATCATTTTTGTGGTGCTCATCACAGTATAGCCCAGTACTCCATAGCTGCCATGAGTCCTAGAAGCCCTGAACTCATTATGTATGCCAAGTCACTGTTACCAGAGAGGTGGCATAAATACAATATACTAGTTGAATCTGTTTTATTTATTTATTTAAAACTTTTGTATACCCTCCCATCACTGACATCTCAGGACAGTTTACAAGAACACCAGTAAAATAGGATAAAGATATAAAAATAGCACAGTATCCAATAATAAATATAAAACCACAAATTAAGACAATTAACAATTATAATAGTGGGAAAATAAAAAAAATCACCTGGTGGCAAAGGGAAAAAAGCATTGGTGCCAGCTGAACCTTTCTGGGGAGAAGACCCTTCTCTGGGTAGCCACCCTACTAATCTCTTTTGAGGAGGGCTCCTGAAGAAGGGCCTTTGCCTCAGATCTCAAGGGAAGGGAGGGCACATAGGGAAGAAGGTGCTCCTTCAGGTGTCCAGGACTTGATCCATTTAGGGCTTTATAGGTCATCACCAGCACCTTAAATTGGGCACGGACTTCAATTGGTAGCCAGTGTAAGTGATAGAGGACCGGCATTATATGTGAATACCTGCCGGTTCCCGTTAATATCCTGGCAGTTACATTCTGGACCAATTGAAGTGTCTGGACCATCTTCAAGGGCAGCCTCACGTAGAGTGCATTACAATAATCCAGTCAGGAAGTTACCATAGTATGGTTCACTGTTGCAAGGCAATGCTTCCTAGTTAATAGAGATCAAAATTATAACTACTTAGCTACTGTGCAAAGAAATATAAATACTGCCATTTTGATGACTCATGGAAACTTGTGGCATTCCAGACCTTCTTGGACGTCAGCTTGCATCAGCTCCAGGGCTAGCATGGCTGATGCTCAAGTGCATGGGTTTCCCAGCCCTGGTGTAGGCCATTAAAGAAAGCTATTTTAAATTTGAAAATGTTAATTTCTGACAAACTAAGTTATACGTTTACCTATTTCATTCTATATGAAATGTTTTCAATTATGAAAATAAGGTTATTGAGAGATATTGGAATACTTTTGTTATTTGATGAGACGAAATGTTTGAAATAAATAAATAGTTTTGAGGAAACGTCACATAAATTCATTCAACAAACACAGTGGCTTATTCAGATGGACGTGCCACAGTCTATCTGTAGTTCAAAAATAAACAAATGTGATACTACTTAATATGTGCTTGGTATTAACAATAGCCTGATTTATATGTAACACCTATGGTTGAGATTATTTTTGCAAGACATACAAGCTCCCTCTCCTCTTCTGCATGGCTACAAGACAATTAGAATCTTTCAATTCTTTTTTCAATCACCTGTAGTTACCTTTTATGTCTAAACTCAAAGAAACTGCCTTGTCTTAACTGTAGCTTAGGGAAACAAGCCAACATGAAACCAACATGGTTTACCATTCAGGATTATTTCATCATTCTGACCATGATTCCCAGTTTGGACAAAATGATTCATGACAGTTTGTTGAAAATGTCTTTTTCACAGCTGCAGCAGAGGAGGAAGAGAAAACAGTAGTGTGCATGTTCAGCGTTCACTCAGGTTTATCCCCTTACTCTTAGTCTGAAGACAGTCGATGTGATTTCACCTGCTGTTTTCCTCTTTTCTTCATGGACAAGGCTTAATAACTTACTCCCCAACTCGAACAAACCGTAGCTTGCTATCACATCCTATGGGAAAGCTGTACTTTCAGTGACTCATAGTTAAACTGTTCAGATTAGGGCTAGAGGAATAAAGGAAGATAATAAAGCTGGAAACAAGGAGTACTGAAGTTACTATATTCCTCCTTGCCAGCAGCCCCATGTTAAACCACCAAGTGGTCTTGAAATTCCTGCTTTAATTGCACATTCAAGGATAAAAATATCTTTTATGGACATATGATCAGTTTCAAGTACTTATTGCAGGTAGGCATACTTCATAAAACATGTAATGGCATAGGAGAAGGTTCTAAAAATGTATCATATTCTATGAAGTGGTTTATAGTGAGGAGCAAGCAGGTGTACAATCACATTTTCTGGGTTTTTTTGGACTGAAAGGTCTCTGTACAATCAGTACATTGAACTTTGGTTTGAGGTAGTTTCTATAACTACTATAAAAGAGTGTACTATGTGTATAGAACCAGTGTGGTATACTGGTGAAGAGTGTGGGACTCAGGAGATCTGGGTTCCGGTCCCCATTAAGCCATGGAGCCAACTGGGTGACTTTGGGCCAGTCACAGACTCTCAGCCCAACTACCTCACAGGGTTGTTGTTGTGAGGATAAGATTGAGAGGAGAATTATGTAAGCTGCCTTGAGTTTCTTGGAAGGAAAAATGGCTTGGAAAGAAAAAAAGTCAGGATATAACTATAGTAAATAATACCTGCATGCTTTCACAAGTGGCAAGAACAGCACAATGGTCATGTTTTTTTGCTCTTTGTGAGGGGGAAGGTGCAGTTCACAAGTATATTCATACCCTCCAAACTATTGCCAAAGTGTAAAGACACACTACAGATCAGAATTATAAACTCCTTAGCAGGGCTGTACTAAGAAGCGTAACTGACTGCTCTCAGGTTTTAGTTGAGACTCTTGCTCCTTTCATGTGTTAAATGTGTGAAGTGGCCTACCTTACTCAGTCCATTCGAAGAATTAAGACCATGAACCTTTATTGTTTTGACCTGCTGCCAATATGCAAATCACGGGGTTTCTCATATCTCCAGAAGGTCAAAACTATAAAGGTCCATTGTCTCAGTTCTGGGAATGTGCAAAGAGAAAGGATGCTGCCTGATCAATCTAGACAAGTTGGGCAGCATCAGTTAAACTGAGATTACTGAAAAGCAACTATGCGTGCTTTACAGGGAGTGAATCTCTCTCTGTGTAGGCAAGGCAACCATGGACCTGAAACTAAAACTCTGGACCTGGAAATCACCTAAACAGATCCAATAATCCTAGGAATAGATAATAATGTACTATGTCAGGTCTTATGAGCACATTGAGGATCTGGATGTCTGGACAAAAAAGGGGAAAATGACCCAGTTTTGGTTGGAACAAAGGAAGGATAGCTTCAGTCTTGGACGAAGTAGAAACTTTCCTTAGATCAGATTTTGTGATTTGTGCATGTCATTGTGTGCATTACAAAGTCATGTTGCTGATGGAAGTGCTGGTGGAAGAGGGTATCTTGATTATGGTGTTTGCACTGGGTAAAGCATTCTATGATTCTCTCCAATTAATAGGAATGATCCCAGGTGCTTCTTTGAGCAGTGTATTGAAGAAACCATTTAGACTTGCAAGGAATGCAGCCCAGCCAGTTTAAAACTCACTGCAACTTAGTGCATCCAAGTGGGTTGATTCCTGTTGAGTAATCCAAAAGTTTTTCTACCCTTTTTCTCAGATATAGGTAGGACTACCCTTAGTCAATAGTCCTTAAATAAGAAACAGCTATATGCACTCTGCAGAATCTTAAAAACCTGCCATCGATCAAGTAAAGAGAGACCATTGGCTCAACATGACATTCATCATTCCATTTGTACTTTTTATTTGTCATGTGATGACTTCATTGAATATTGAGATTTTAAAAAGGATAATTGTTACATAAGATTAAGGCACAAAGCAAAATCTGAGGTCAATGCAACCCCGGTATGCATTTTCAAAGCTGTTTTGCAGCGGGAAGAAAAGTTCAAAGGGGAGTGTCCTGCTATAGTATCTTCCCTGAAGACTGAGATATGAGAATGAAAACTGGTGTGCATGTTCAAGGCAAACTCAGGTTGTTGTTAAGAGGCCAAAGCAGATGTACAAATAATGCAATTGTATGACTTTCTTGAAGTCTGAACTATCAGAATTAAAATTGGTTCAGGACACGATTTTACATTTTACATTGAAACCTGAACTCTACACCAATTTTCAAAACAAGTGGCAGTAAACAATGAGCCTTCTTAGCAAAAACAATTTCAGCTTATGCTACAGTGCATAGCAGTTAGCTTTTTAGAAAATCTCTAGTCTCTCAGCATGCCAGTTAAGCACAT
Source organism: Varanus komodoensis (assembly GCF_004798865.1). Lineage (NCBI taxonomy): Eukaryota > Metazoa > Chordata > Lepidosauria > Squamata > Varanidae > Varanus > Varanus komodoensis. Next base: position 19,192,820 of record NW_025335589.1, on the reverse strand, counting down.
TAAGCTTATGCAAATTATGCAATTAGGAAAAATATTTGTGTTATTTCTTAATGCATACATAGATTTGAATATTTATGAAGAGATTTGCTGTCTTCTAAAGAGACTTTACTATTATAATAAACAATTATTTAGAAAAAGATAAATGTATCATCTTGCATGCATTGGTTCAATTTTCAAAGTTTTCTGGAAACAAAATTTATATTTAGCATAATATGTGATTTGGCTAGGAACTATTTTGGCTTGGTTCCTCCTTTTCTGCAGTCTTAGACTATAGGGAAACAAAATAAGGGACATGTACTAGAACTTTTTTCTGTTTTTTGCATGGCAGTCTAAAAATGTTTACTCAAAACTAAGCCCACTGATATCAGTGAGACTCATTTCCAAGTATATAATCTTAGGACTGAGGCCCTAGAAGCCTATCTGTTACTGTTATTTTATAATAACCCCAATATATAGTTATACAGGAATTTATTTTTATTGCATTGCAGACAAAAACTCTGCTAGGCAGAATCATTCTGTGAACAAAATGCTGGATTTACACATGGAAGTGTTTGATACTAACTGATATGCTTCATTCTAAATGAGTGCTGAATTGTGACATAATTGCACAAGTTTGTGAGGGCTAAATTAGCTTTCTGGAGATACGAATGTTTAATATTTAAAATGCAAACCAAATAAAATGTCATCTTCTAAATCTATGTGCTTGGTAATTTATCACAATTTACATTTATAGTCTACTTACTATTTGTTGAACTATTATTTGTTTACTAACATTTGAGGTGATGTTAGTTAATGGTGCTGTTATTGACATTTTTCTACTATACATTAGTCTCCCATTTGCTCACCTGATAATCCTTTATGTGGGCTTTTTCTTCATAGCCTAGTATGTTTAAAATACATACAAGGTAAGGTAGGTGGTCTTCTAATTAATATTACTGTTCAGATCCATAAACTGTGTAAGGATTGTTTAATAGTTCTAAATGAGTATTTTGTGCCATTAATCCATTATTTTAGAATAAACTCCAGTATTTGCCTTGTGTCACTATTGCATGTTACTTAGTACTTTTTTTTTAAGAATTGCTCATTATATATGACCAGTTCATATAGTTTCTGGTGTCTCTTGTTAAATATTTGTGCTATAGTTTACTTCTATTTAGTCAGTGTTCTAATTAATTACATTTAAGCACTTGTCAAAATGAAAGAATTATACTTATTAATGTGCATCATATTATAAACAATAGGAGATAGATATATTTCTATACTTCTATACATATAGAAATATATACATATTCTGTCACAAAAACATTTAATGTTATCAAAAATCAGTTAATAAAGAGCACTCAGAAACTTAAAGCAGCATAAAAGTATTATTAAACAGCACTCATTCGAGTTGTGAAGCCCTTACATTACCACAAATTAACTTCAGAGTTATATACAATTACTATTCTATAGTAAAAAGAATTATCACCATAATCAAATTGCAATTTCAGTGTGTAGTATTTTAATGAATGAAAAACAGAGGTTCATTTAATTTAATACTGATCCACTGACCAGGTTCACATGACATGACAACCTATTGTGGGTTGCTACCTATAACGAGTTATCATAGCATGCAAACTCAGACTAGTTTCCCTGGGATGGCTTGTTTGTGGGCAACAAGCCAACCCAACAATGTATCAGTGTATAGTTATATCCATTGTGGACTGTCATGTAATCCATACCTGGGCTTCCAACCTCATCAAAGGTATATTATATTTGCTAGCTTGACAAAAGCAATAAAAAAGGTCTCTGGAACATGTATAAGTTTGAGGTACCCAGAGCTGTCAATGTTCCCTATTTCAAATGGAATTTAGAAAGGTTAAATATGTTTTTACAAGAAATAATTAAAGAGTATGGAGGATATGGAAAACAGAAAATGTTTGGCAACCACTACTGGGCCACGTAGACAGGACTGTCTGCATTTATTATTGCATATATCCTGCCTTTTTTCCTTTTGCAAGGAGCCTACCGCAGCTTGCAGGTTCCTGTTCTCCAGTTTACCCTTACAAGAACCCTGTCAGCTTGGTTAGGCTTAGAGTTTGTGACTGGCTCTAAGTCACCCAGTGAACTTTTTGGAAAGTGGAGGAAAAGTGGGGGGAAAGTTACGGTGATCCCAAAATAGCTTTTGATTGTGACAGAGGAACAACTCAGTCTTCTTATGGAGTCACCAGCACCTGAGATATCCACAGGAAGACTGGGTGGGAGGGTGGAAAGGGAGCCCACCAAAAACTCTTGGTGAACCTGATTGTCAGGTGCATCTTGGGTTTGCAGAACTATACCCTGGCTTGTGGCCATTTCCCCTATACTTTCTTCTTTAGAATGAATGATCAGGCATATATGTGTGTGAGTATGTGCGTGTACATATATATATGTCCCCTGTGTGTGTCTACACACACATACAGAGCACCCTGTGTGTACATGGACATGTGTGTCTGAGTATACATAGATGGTCAGTCTAAGTAGCCTGCTTTGCAGATGTATGCACAGACTTCTGTGTTTAGACTTCATGAAATCCTTCAGGTTCTAAATTGTGAAGGTTTCTGGATTCAGATGTCATTACTCAACCTGCTGATTTTGTGGGAGGGGGTGGAAGCCATGTGGCTACTGAAGCCAGGTTAATAGCACAGCCCACTGACCTTCAACACAGTGAGCACCCTTCATATGACATAATATTATAATATAAACACATATATTAAGTGTGTGATCCTATGCATGCCTATTCAGAACTAAGTCATCTTGAATTCAGTTTGGCTTACTCTCAGGTAAGTATGTATAGGATTGGATCCTAAGAGGACTTAGGTACACTACAAACCTGTTATTTGGTATGTACGCTGAAAGGGGTTATCTACTATTAACCCTTTACTCATGAAGAAATGCTTAATAATTCCTGTGAGCTGCATGACCAGACCATGCAATCAGGTAGCCTTTTTATTTGGTGAACATTTTTGTGCCTTTTCAGTCAAGTGTCCCTTATTCATTTCTGGAAGTCTTCTCTTCATCTCTGTTGTGTTTTAGTGAGGGGTGAGGACAAGTGGAGAGGAATGTGTTCAAAATTCCACGTGGCTTTCAGCTATGGACAGATGCAGAGAATTTAATTCTCTGGAAGCAATGTAATAAGGTACATGCGCATGAATCTGCTTTTGTGAAAACAAAAACTGTCACTGTCAGTCTCACAAATGATTTCAAGTGCACACTTAAAAAGCTTAAATTCTTGCTTCTGAATCACTGCCATTATTTTTGTTCTTTATCTACTACTATGCTTATCTGTCCAAGCATCTGTAAAGCTGAATCTCACATTTAGGCCCCAGAAAACAATAAAGTCACTTGTCATGTGCTTTGCTGTGTTTTACTGAAACAATTACTTTCATGTTATACAGCAAGCATTATCTCTGATAAAACAATTATTCAGCTATCAATATTTGATCCCAACCATTGGGATCAGAAATCAAAAGGAAAAATGTCCAATTTAATAGCTGCTAAAAATAAATGAACAATGAACTGACATTAGCAAGAGGCTTGGCTTTCTGCCTACAATGCTTTGCTCTCATTAGGCATACAGACAAAGCCTGCCTCTTCTCATTTATCCTACATTAACTATCATTGTTTACATCTACCAACATAATAACTCTTTAGATGTATGATTATATATAATAAATAAACCATTCAAGCAACACAAACTATCCTGACTATAGGATTAGATTGTTACTGTTCATCTTATTTCACTTCCTCTTTAATTTAAAAAGTTGTTTTGTGGCTTACATTGTATTATTTTTCTGTTTCAAGACATGTCATCCTCTCACTGCCTGGAGGCCTTTTTCTGCCGTTGCCATCTCATTTTTCATGTTTTCATGCCTGTTTCTATTATTTCCCAACTTTAAAATGTACTGGTGTGGGGGTTTTGTTTTAATATGTGGAAGCTGAAACATAATGTATGCACTGTATGGGACTTCTTTCTTTCTTTTTTTGGTATGCCGAAGACATCCTCTAATTTTCCTCTAAATGTGTTTGCCCACTACCTTATGGGAAAGGATGGAAAAATAATAGATCAACAGAAAGTGTGGTTCAGATATTAGTAAGTACAGATTTTACTGGCATTAGTTACTGGCTGTGTCAAACTCTATGAAATAATATTTTGTATATTCCTATAAACTATCATGTAGTATTATAACTACATAAGTGGAACTTGCAACAAACTGTTGCAGTGTGGAATGGGTTTGCTCAGGCTTCCAGCCAGCCAAATATACTTTCTTACAGGTTACTCCACCCTATTCTTCCCGTCTACCATTGGTTTTTTGCTTCTCCTTGAACACTTACTTGCTGCTCTGAACATGTCCTGTTCTGTTGGACTTCTTCTCCCTTGTTTTTCCCAAATGGTTTTTATTTTATTTCATTTTTGTTTGAAAAACTTGGGATTTCCCTGAACCTGTAGGCAGTGATATGAGGTATCCAGAAAAAAAACCTGAATTCGAATGCAAATTAGGTTCATCTTCTCAAGAAACTTTTCAGTTTGTGCCAGTCCTACAAAAGGTTTGAACAAGTTGTAACTCTCCAGGAATTTTGGTGGTTCTAATGTCAGTGGGGCTTTTTTAGTAGAAACTTGAAAGAACTGACTATGGTGCTATCCACCTCCAACTCCCCTGCCTCCCAAATTAGTTCAGCACCATGGGGAGCTCCTTTAGATCACAAACCAAAACCCAGAATGGATAAACTTCCCCAGTGATATTACAGCCACCAGCCTCCTCTGGTTAGAGTTGATGGAAGCCATGGACCAAAACATCTGGACTTTATTTATTTCAATTATTTATTTAACTTCTATACTGCCTGATAGACAAAGTTCTCTGGGCAGGTTGTAAAAGGTTGTAATGACAAAAGGCCATAAGTTTGCCACTGTCTTAAATTAGCAAGGCTGTTATTTTTATTTAATAAATATAACTTCTAAAAAGCACCCTGAATTATTTTGTGTCCAAATATACTGCAAATATTTGACCTGAAATATTTGAGGAAAAATAATGCACACAATAAAATTTAAATGTTATATAGATTTTTATCGTAACACTTTAAAGAAACTGAGCAGAATATACTTTTTTAAATTTAAGAAAAGCAAAGGTACTGAAAACTGTTAACAAGCTAAATAATTTTAACCCAAAGGATCATCACTGGCAATGATGGTCATATTGACAATCACTCATCTGTTTAAGTACAGTTCAGTTCCCTTTTCACTAAGGTTATTAGGACTGTCTCTGTTTATTACCTCCAATTTATTCTGAGACATATACGTATTTCAGTGGCATATATGCCTTTTCTCACATACATGCTGTTTTTCTTTTAAAGTGTTCATTTTAATTTTACTCTGACCTATTCACAATATTCCATTGTTTTAGGCTATCTTGATACAGTTCAGTTAGTCAACTGGCATATAAACAAACATAAAGATTCACAGGCATCATTTTTCTTTTAAAAACTCTGTCAACACATACTTGAAAATGAAATGCACTGACATTGTAAATGTCTAAAGTTTATTATTTCATGTCACACCATCAGTTATGTGTTTTAAGCTCAGCAAAGTATGAAATATTTTGACCTTTAGAATTAATATGATAGACACCAGGGACAATTTAAAAAGTCAGTATGCAAAAATATATGATACACAATATTTTACTGTTAGATTGGACAAAGGCAATATAACATTTATTCCAATAAACAAGTTTTTGGATTCCTACCACCTAACCATGCATACACCTCACAAGTATGTGATCTGTGTAATCTCTGACATAGGCATAATCCTATGGGGATGCCTGTAAAATAGTGAACCCAGAAGATTATGGACATTTCATGCAGAGCGAACCATGGAGAGAAGGGCACTCTGTATTCCTGCCCTGCAAAATAGATTTATGGCTGATGTAAGCTTTCTAACTTTCTCTGTGGTTGCTTTTGTGGCCTTGAATATCAGACATTTCTCACTCCGTATAAGCTAAAATGTTGCAACACCTTGATTATCATTTTGCTTGCGTGGGAAATTAGGGCAATGGTCCCATGTTGCTTATACACTTTAGCATATACTTTCTTGGGGACTGGAAGGTATATTGTACCTTTCTGATTTGTGGGCTGTTGTTTTGTTGGCATATTCCTGTTAGGATTTGAGCAGATTCAGTCTCTGCAGTTCAGAATGGTTCTATTGGTACCCTGTCTATTCTGGGTGCTATATTCCTTCCAAGTGCTTTTGAAGTAGCTTTCATTTCACTAATACTGTAGGTTCTTCATCTCTTCAAAGGGCAGCCTCTCCTTTCTTTTGTACAGTTCTTCTGTATATCATTTCCACTACTCCTTATTTTATCCTGGTCAGATAGTATTAGGGATGTGTGAGCAATCCATTTTGTGGGTGCGAATCCACCAGATTCCCTGGGCTCAGCTTCCCAGACTCCAGCCTGCTTCTAGCAGCTGTGAGTCTTACTTGGCACCGAGTGTGCTGAGCATTCATTTGGGCACCTACAAGAAAGCAAGTCTATGCAAATAGTTCACAAGCCATATCTCTTTTCCATGCACATGACTTGCAGCTTTTGTTTTGTACCACATGTGCTGTAGAAGAAGGTTGCACAACCAGACTTCTGTGAATGTTTTTGAACTTTCTCTCAGCTTACTCACTAAGTGAGGAGTAAGCATGAGAGGAAGTCTGACAAGCAGGAGACAAACTCCAAGACACGTGACTTTGGCCCTTTAGCAAAAAAAGGTCAGTGTTTGACAAATTCAGTATCTGTTGACCATAAGTTATCATCATTGCTATTAACTGGATGCTTAAAAGTAAAATAACATAAATTTATATAAAGAATGCAATATAAAAGCTTTTTAATAACAATAAAAATACAAAATTATAGAAGGCTTGGCAGGTCAAAGAATACTGAATTTTTTTTTAAAGTAATTGTATGTAAATCAGACTTAGAATTAGCCTTTCTTGTAACTAATGCTAAGTCTTGCTTTTTGGCTAAAATTATCTTCTCTTTCCACTCGAAGTGTGCTCTACTAAGTTTTAAAGACTGGGATTATCTCTTAGTGGCAGAACTGGAAACGTATTCAGGGCTGGCCCAGTAGAAGGAAGCCTCCTGCATCACTGTGTGAAAACAGACTGAACTGCTTCTATGAAATTGCATCACTATTCACACTTTCATGAAGACCAAGGAATGTGTGGAGGTAGCCCTGCAAGTTCTGGGATAGGAAACAAAGGGAAGATTCAATTCTTGGACTCCTTTTATTTTCAGCTTTCCTCGACTTACCTGTATTGATCTGGGAGGAAGGAATACCCTGGAACATTGCACTTCACTGCTTTTCCATTTATAGAAAAGATTCTAGATGGCAGAGTACCCGTAATGCAAATGAAGCATATTTACATAGCACAAGTCACTTGCTAAAGGGCCAAAGTCACGTGTCTTGGAGAAAGTCTGACAAGCAGGAGAAAGCCAGACTCTAGGAAGGATCACTGCAACCCTAGACCCTGTTGGTCTTTCAGTATTCCTAATCTAGAGATCTCTTTTCATATTTTGTTCTTTTCTTTCTTGCTCTTTTCGTTCTCTTTGCACTGTCCATTGCAATAGTTCTTTGGATTTGGATCCTATTTCTTTCACCTTTTACTTCTTAGCTGCCCTTAGCAAGTTTCATCCATCATCCATTTGAGCTTTTCCTCCCTCTTTTTGCTACAGGAATTCTCTTTTTGCATTCCTCCCTAATAATACCTCTTTGACTCACATTCAGTTGTGATCAGTAATGCAAATATGTTTTTACATGGACTTTTAATTCATCAGGAATGTTATTTAAGCTGTAGTTTGGCACTGCACTTCTGTTAGTGAACTTTTTCAGGTTTACTCTGTTTTTTGATAATGATACTTTGTGATCACTACAACAATCTGCTCCTTGTCTCGTTTTGGCACCAAGAATATAGATTCTCCATCAGCTAATTCCAATTATGTAGTCTGTTTGATTTCTGTATTTGCCATCTGGTGACAGTATAATCATCTGATCAGTTGCCTGAAGTAGATATAAGCAGATGGTGAGCTTCACGATATTCTATGAGTCCTTCTCCTGCTTTGTTTCTGACCCGTAGGCCAAATTCTACATTTGATTCTGCTTTGTTTCCTACTTTTGCATTTCAGTTGTTTATGATTATCAGCATGTCTTGTTTTGGTGTGTTGACAGTTTCCTCTTGAACGGCTGAAACATCTGTGGTTGGAGCATTGACCTGAATAATAGCTATGTTGATAGGTTTTCCAAGAATTCTGATATGGTTCAGTCAGATTTTGCACAATAGACCCTTCCTGTCTGTGCTACGTAATACTTCAGTAATAGAGCTACTCTGCTTCTTCTGAGCTTGTAATTTCCATAATAAACCCTTTGTGTTTGTCTGACTGAAAATGTCCCACTTGAGTCTAGTTTAGTTTGCTCACACTAAATACTGTGTTTAAACATTCCATTCATGCTTTATTGCTTCCAGCTTGCCTCAATTCATATTTCTCATACCATGTTTCAGTTGTATGTAATGTGCAGCATTGGACTTCCCTTTTACATCTGTATATGGCAGCCACTTTCAGTTTTGCTCTAGTTGCATCATTAGTGACAGCGCTATTCGTACTTGTCCTTTGCTCTTCCCCAGTAGCTGATTGCGTGCCTTCTGACCTGGAAGTTCCATCTGGTACTATCTCTTGTTTCATTTTGGATTCTTTCATCATAGGGCTTACAAGGTAAGAAATGTTTAGATATGGTTAACCATGGTCTCCTCCTGTGCAATACTAAACAGAGTTAGCTTGAGCCTCACTGCCTTTGTCTGGGCAAGATCCTCTACCAGTGTTGCCTTCAGTTGCTGCTGCTGCACATTAGTTGCCCATCAGGAGTTTCTCCACCCCCATCTCCATTACAGATCCATTTTCTTTTGCTGATGTGACCATTACTCCTGAAGAAGATGAACGCATCTTAGTCAGATGTCTCAACTTTCACCACTCCACCTTAGGTGGCCCTGCTGGAAACCCAGACTAGTCAGAGCCTGACTTCCTGGCAGCATTGCTCTTGATTTCTCCAACACTCTCGAGCCCCCCACCAAATTAAGATGTATATCCAAAGGGGAATTTTATATATTATTGATGCAAAACAGTTGATAATGTGTCCCATTTTATAAATAATTTGCATCATGTAAGGTTTGCATAAGGAAAGTTACCCCTAAATGAGCACAGCAAATTAGCATTGCCAGGGAGGGTTGTTATGAATGAGCCTCGTTGTTCTTTCCTTGTATGAGGCTTAAGTGACTATCATCCTATAAATTTCATGGCATTTTGGTCTATTGTTTACACATTCCCACCACCACTCACCCATTATGTATTGTATCAGCACTGCCCAACCTGGTGGTATCCTCCTAAGTTTTTTGGCTACAGATCTAATACACCTCAGACCATTATCTATGCTTGGGACTGAAGGCAGTTGTAACCCAAATATCTGGAAAACAACAGGTTTGGGAAGGATGGTCTACCTGCCAATGGTGGATTATATTTTATGTATCTAACAAAGTGAGATCTAGTGCACAGGAGCTTATGCAACACAATGCCAACAACAAAAATCAGTCTTTTGTGCTTTGGGGCTCTTAGTGGTTTTCTGTAAAGAACTATTTTAAGAAAAGTTTAATGAATGGGCCTGCCTAAGCATGATTTGGAATAGTTCTTAGTTTGGTACAGCAAAATTTTCATTGTGCCTGCTCTGAGTAAAGGCATGACCACTGGCACTCACCTGCAGTGATATACCTTGTAAAAGCAGGGTATGTCTGCTTCATTCTCCTGAGTGGGGACTCTTCCACAGCAGGGAAGAGAGAACAGGAATATAATTGTGTCCTTTGGCTTACTAATCTCCTGTCACTTCAAACCAGATGAAGGGTAAGGCTATATGCTGTTCTGCTCCTAGCAGCTGAACAAGTTACTGCAGGCTTCAGCCAACATGGACATACTCAATTAATTACAACCAATTACTGCATTTTAACAAGATAACCCTGAGGCCCACACACTATAGTCCCTTAGTATCCATGCTATGTTTCATGATCTTGGTGTTAGGGCACTGATTAATGAATAGACAAACAGACACACATTCTTTTCTATTGGTATAAACAATTGGTTTTGTTTTATAAATTGAAATTGTTTCAGCTGTTTAGATTGTTTTAAATTGTACATACTGAAATGAAGTGCTTTTTATCTGTATTTCATGATGCATTTTATTTTTGCTTTTGTGTTTTATGAATTGCTGTGAACTGGCCAGAGGTTTTGGCTCTTGGGTGGTACCAAAATGAAATAAATAAATAACATTTTGCAGCTGATAAAACAGACTATACAGAAAAGACACACATTAACATATAGAGGGAGAATGAGAAAGAGAGACGCTATGCTCCAGGTTTCTTCCAATGTTAGTTTTAGAAGATGCAGGTGTCCACATTAGTCATCTTAAGATGTATGAAAATGACATATGGAAACAATAATCTATGCAGCCTCTGGGCCAGCCTTTGCATCTTCTTTTGGAAATAGATGCATATGTTACAATTTCATGAGTCTCAGGCACTGGTAGGAAGACTAATATCTTATGACTAAATAGTAGTACATAGACCTCCCTGTTCCTATAAAACAGAATCTTTACAAGTTCAAGAGTTCATGTAACATGAGGAAAACTGAGGTGATTGTTCTGTTGCATTTCTTTTCTTTTTTTCCTATAAAAGGTTAGAGCACAAATGATTACATAGGAATGCTGAAATCCACTGACTTCACCAGACATGTTTATGTGGTTGAAACGTAGCACGCTGTAGTGGCTGACTTCCAAACTAATTATGTAATTGATGTAAAGTGGCAATGAGAGAGCGTGTTGGCCAGTTCTGCCTCACTTTTGTCCTTTCCAGAAATTGCAGAATTGGAAGAAGCGCACCAAAAGGCAGTCTAGTTGAACCAAGCACTTAATGTGGGAGGGACTGCAGCTCAGGGGCAGAGCACATGCTTTGCCTGCAGAAGGGCCCTGGTACAATCCCCACTCTCTGGGTGAAAACCTTCCTGAAAGCTGGGAGAGCTCCTGACAGTGACAGCCTGACTCAGTACAAGGCAGCTTTCTCCGCTCCTAATCCTGGTCCACTAAGAGTGCCAGACCTTGACAAGTGTCCCTTCCCACAGACTGACCAATGCAATTCAGAATAGTGTGCCAAGAAGAGAGACGCCTCAAGTAAGTAATTATATGGCATAAGAAGATCCAGATAACTTGAAAAAGCCAAGCTACACTGCCTGTGCCCGCTCCTTGCTTCTTCTTGGATCTGCCTTACAGCTTTTACAAATCCTGGGATCTTTTTTATGATGGCTTTGAAAAGTTGTTGATACTTTGAGGTCTGTTCTCTAATTTGCAGTCTTGAATTTTAATTCTGCCATTACAGAGGTTCACATTCCCTGTGATATATGAAATATATGCATGGAATAAGTGTCTGCTTGCATTATAATTTGGTTTCATAAGGACATGCCAACAATTGGGCATTCTCATTCTTATATTTCATGGAATATTAATAGTAGTATGGCACTAAAATGTGGAAGCCTTCAGTTAATAAATTAGATTGTAATGCAATATATAGTTCTAGTTGTATTTCTGTGCACATTTACTTGGGAGTAAGACAACTGTATACAATGTGACTTGATTAGAACTGTACAATAAAACACCTCAAAAGTGACTTTATTCAACACTGCATGAAATCTTTTAATTTAGGGTATGTTTGAACTTTGTTAATTTTAAACATGATCTTAATTTATCGTTTATCTTTTGCTAAATGTTTAATGATCATTATGAGGTTCTGCATGACAAGAAAATAACATTTGAAGCCTTTCTAAATTTAACTTACAGAGCTTTTTAAAACATGTCAGGGCAGGCAAATTAAGGAAACAGAAAATGGTTCCACACTGTGTAATTATTATGAAAGTAGGACATGGGTCAAATTGATTTGAGTTGTTCAGATACCTACTCTGCTGTGTTAGTCACTAGGTGAACCTTCTCACTCTAGCTAATATTACAGCTTCTAGCAAAGCACTTTAAAAAAGACAACATCATGTACACCATCATTCCCTGGAGGAAATGGAATGCTTTTTTGAATGATTTTCCATGAAAAGCTTGGTGTAGATAGAAAAATGAAATAGGATATGTGAGAGGAGACTAGATGAAGCCCTTCCCCATGAAATTGACATTGTTACATGAACAAAGAAGGTTTTTATTTGGTGGAGATGATTCATGCCTGAATACTGTCAGCAGCAACAGGTAACGGCATTTTAATTACTTAATTATACTGAATACATATGCTGCCCTTCAATATTTGGTAGAAGTTAAGGAGTTGCAAATCCCTTTCCTGAAAGTTAGCCAGTTACATAATGAAACATCACTGTTTCAAAATTGTAATGCTGTGACCTGAAATGCCCTAAATTGTAGCAATTCTTTGCAGAAAGTTTAGAGTTTAGAGATATGGGCTAGGTAGTTAAATGTTTGATACAGTGAAATCCCATGCAGGTTTACTCAGAAGTAAGTGCCATTGTGCTCAGTTGTCCTCATTTCCAGGTACATGGTTTTGCAGCCTTGGCTAATAAAATGTGAGTTTTTTGTGGCAACTGTTTTCATGTTTAGAAAAAGTGAATTGGTTTTGTATTGATTTTGTTAGCTGACTAATGTGGTATAATGTTATGATTTAATATTAAAGGGATTTAAAAGGTGGTAGAACTGAAATACATATGACATGCAAATATTGATGCTATTTAATAGTGATTTTGTCTTATATTAAACAATGTAATGTAATAATAGTAATAATAACTGTACCTTGTGAACTGTTTTAAACATTGTATAATTGCAAAAATTGAAGACCTAGTCCAGGCATTTAGCATAAAAAGCTGAAAATTGCAGGATATGTTTATTTCATAGCTGTGATAATTATATCAAAAGCCCTCCAAAAACAAGCTGGGTATGGAAGGAAACCATTAGAAAATGGTGGATTTCATTTTGTTCAGCTAAAAATAGTGATATACCTGAAATTAATAAATGATTTGAATGTTCTTGCAATCAAAATGGTAAGAAGATCAGACAGAACAATTTTAAAAATTTTGAAAATTTAAGTTTTTGGTTGACTTTTCTGTATATCATGACTATCAAGGGACTATATCTAGAAATGTGCAGGTTTTATTTGAAATGTCTGGGCAAAATTATAATTTCACTAGACTTCATAACTATCCATACATCTTCTTGTTATTAAAATACTATTTATTATTTCAAGTGGCTACTATAGTAAAATAGGATCAATCTTTGCTTGTAAGTGGAGTATACCATCCGTTTCAGTATATTGAGAATTCAGAATCAATTTTACCTAGCACACTGCAATTTGACTTCTACAGTGATGCATTTTACTTTAACTGTGTCTTTGCTGTTACTTCAAAAAACTGTCCTTTTATTTCTTGACTCACAGCAATTTTGTGTTGCTTAATAGTAGAGATCACAAGTTGTTGGCATAACTTCCACCATTGGGAGAGTCAACATATGACTTTTCCAGTGTTTCCAGAGCATCTTGTTCAGGATCAATCATATGTACAGGTTGCATGCAAATCCAACACAAGAACCACACATAGAGGACCAGGGAACACCACCTTCAAGTACTCACAGTTGTATTACATCCAGTCTTACAGCTGAATGTCAAAAATGCAGGAAGTGTTCTAGTTCTTTTTCTTGTTTTCACTAGTCACAGACGATCTCCTAGCTTTCACAGTTCCAATGTATGGCCATCAAGTTTACAGTCTCCATTTCTGAAACCCATGAATGAGTTGGAATACACCTCTCTGAAAGCAAGTGTGCTAATAAGATGCCTTGATTCTCATTTCACATTTGTCACAGATTTTATAGCAGGCATGTTATAATAGAAAAGAGGTGGCCTATAGCCAACCTTCTGACAAGTGTTCCACAAGTTACGTCCAAAGTAGCACATTTCAATAAGCACTCCAGTACATATGTAGTATTCTGTGTTTTAGAGTGATTTTGACTGCATTGCTAAGAGCTGAGAGTGTAGGCCTACCTGTCTTCTGGTGTCAAATCCATGTGACCTTCTGTTCCTGTCAGGGATGCTACACTTCTGTTGTTTGTGTCATGTGATACCCATGCTGTAGGAAGACCATCAATTATAGAGTGTGAGGAACAGATAAGGGAGACCTGAGTTTATTCCTGGCTTAGCCCTGAAGCTCACTGAGACCAGTCACTATCTTGAAAAATAACCCATTTCACAGGTGTGTTGCAAAGATAAATGAATAACCCCTTGAATGAGACCTGAGCTCTTAAAACAGAGGCATTTCAAAGGCAATTCAGTCCTCAAAGCCTGATCCTATACAGGCTTAGTCCAATGAAGTTTGTTTCTAAACAGCTGTGCATAGAATTAAAGCCTAATTCTAGAAGAAACTCTGCAGTTTATTCCTGGTTACCTAAAACTAGTTTTGGGATTACTGGGTCTGGGAGCATTTGTGCAACATACTAATCCTCCTGGGAATTTTACCCGTGTATTGCAGGCAAACTTCCCTGTGCCTGACAGATGATCACACACAGTGGGAAGCTGTACTCTCCCCACCTCCCTCATCCTGCTGCAGAATCCCAGGTGATACTGCAGGAATGCCACGTATTGAGGGAACAGGGTTATATGGCCAAAAGCTGGTACAGTGCATCTACTCACAGAGTGAGACTGCTCAGCATTGGTAGAAGTGAGGGTGGGGAGACAAGAGGTTGAGAAGGAATGGGCCACCTTGTACCTAGCATGAAGATCAGGAAAGGTGCCGCTCACTGGCAGACAGAATTGAACCCTTTCCAGCCCAACTCTTGAGCAGGAATCAGGCTCAGAGGGAGGGTGATTCTGTGGGACGGGGCATATACAGTTGGCTTTTTCCAGGTGGAGGCCTGGCTGAATGTACCACCTTGGCTCACAGTTCCTGGCCAGAGCAGCAATGTTTTTTTGACACTCTGGACACGTTCTCTTAATGTTTGACATGACTGTGCTAGCCATGATGAGTTAATTCAGCTATAGAACACGTGCTGGCTTCGAACAACAGGTTAACCCCCTGTGGCTTATAAACCACAGTAGGTTATCATATCATGCAAACCCAGTCACCATGTCCACGGCCAAGCTGGCAGTTTGTAATGAGATGGAATGGGCAAGGTTAATATGCCTTTGCTTTCATTCATATCAAGATATTGATAAAGAGCTGATGATGCAAGCACATAGATCACTTTAACTTGAAGGCTATTTTTTTCCCAAAATGGTCTCTATGTTGAGATAGTATTTTCTTACTTAAATGCAGCAAATCATGTGATTAATATGCATCAGCATTTGTATATTGTGAAAAGTAATGTAATTATTTTTGCATATTTCTTTAGCAGACTCATGCAAGTAAAGAATTGGAAGAACAGTTGCGGTCTGTTTCCAGTGTCGATGAACTCATGACAGTACTTTATCCAGAATACTGGAAAATGTTCAAATGTCAGTTGAGAAAAGGGAGCTGGCAACATAATAGGGAACAACCCAGCTTCGATGCAAGATCAGAGGATTCAAATCCAATAAAATTTGCTGCAGTACATTACAATGCAGAGATCTTGAAAAGTAAGTGTTGTAAATTTAATGTATACCAAATACTGTAAACCAAGATGTTAGAGTATATCAGTTCTGTCAAATATATTTTAAAATTTAAGCACTGAAAACAAAACTGAGACATATCATATTAAGGCATGATTTAGTATATTCAGAATGCCAAACCTCATTAATAACAAGAACTACAGTAAGCATTTAGAGTTTTTCAACCATCTTTTACAGTTACTGTAATAAATAGGGATGCATTGGGGCACTGTATCTGAATGCCTATTGATTCAGTTCAAGCATGGGCTTTTGAAGGACTGGACAAAAGGCAGGGGAGACAAGGAAGGGAGTCTAAGTCAAGAAAAAGCAGACAGAATTTAAAGGAAACAGGTTAATTTCTAATGCATATTTTGGTAGTGTGCCTCACCAATCATTTATACCAGAGAACTGGGGAGAAGCAGAAACTGGTGTCAAAATCAGTTGGCCATCATTGATACCTAAGAGTCATTTGGGCAAGATCTAGGCAATTTGACAGTTCCAGCTCCTGGTGCAATCCTGGGTGATTAATTTATTGACAGCTTTCCACCTAATCTAGTTGTAGGATGTAGCATCCTGTTCCACTTTGGGAACAGGACTTTAGACTTGTGGAAAATGTCCAACAAAAAATGTTTGGAAGTAGGCCTGCCTGCATATTATTTTCATTGTGGCCCTGCACTTTTTCTTTGAGGGGTAGGGTAGGAGAGGAATAGTCTTTCTTCAAGCACATGGTGCGGTACTTCAGCAAAGCACCACTGGGGAACTTCCTGTAGCTCAAGTCCAGGAGCTTCTGTCCAAGAGCCACCACCACCACCCACTTGACAGGGAAGATTATCCCCTTCACACTTGCCTTTAGAGATAGCCCAACTCACAGGGTACTTAATAAACCTCATCTCGAGAGCCAGAAGATGTGCATCCTGAACATTTTTGGTAACTGAAAATGAACTATGCAAATGAAGCTAATTTGCATTATTTTTTTCCAATGAAACTGAAGATCTACCTAAGCAAATAACCCCACACAAATTGACCTCATTTGCATTGGAATAATTTCCCATTCAAAATCTTGTGGAAAACAATATTCACAGATAGTTGCTGATCCCTTGATACTCCTTCTTTAGTCTCTGAGGTTATTCTCTGATGGACCTTTTCTCTGAATGCACTCAGTTCTGCAGAGGAGCTCCATCTCAGTAATCAATTTCTTATTGTAATATATTGTCCCTGATTTCTCTATTTCTCCTTCTGTACATCTTCCTTCTATTTCCCATCACTGCAAAAGTGCTACACAACAGAACAAATACATCTTCATTGCACTTTAGTGACTATGACAACAGAGATTCACCAAACTTAGCACAGTAATTCTGAGACCTCTTAGCTCAGAATGAGTCAAGTCCTCCACTACAATGAACCTAATTGCCTAAAGAATCAAGCTTTCTTACAAACCTTTGCAAAGCTCCATTATATCCTTCCACAAGGGGTGTCTATACAGTGAAGTGAACTGACTTCTTATGACTTTACAAATGCAATTCTTCATAAGTTATATTCTTAACTTGTAAGTTCAAGTTCTAACTGGTTTTTCTGTCTGGGTTCATTGGGTAAAGGTTTTTGCATCTCCTCCTCCTAATGAAGAACAGTCACTGTTTGTTCATCCATTCATCAACTGCTTTGGTAAAAGTCTTAACAATTTACATCCTTCAGAATGTCTATTCCTGAAATTGTCTTTGGTCTTTATTCAGCTTGTATGAAATTCTTGATCTCATGCCTATGTGTGATATGTCTTCTGTTTATTAACGTATTTTTGATGGCCATTACATTGGCAAAGACACTGAATAAACTGTGTACTATACATTCTAGTCCATCTGATTTGTTTGTTAATGAGCTCAAGAAATTGCTATTCCCCATATGTTATCCATTGGCTCAGATCAATATATGAACTGGTTCCTTTCATATCAATCAGAAATTGATTTTTCCAATCTTTGTGAACCTCAAAGGTAATGCTGAGTATACTGTCTGTACATGTACTGTCTGTACATGGAGCCTTGGTTTTCTGTCTGTACAGAACTACCTTCCTTACACCATAAACTTTTCCTGTGTTGTGGGGATCAATCTGAAAAAGGTTTTAGGGCTTTCCTCTTAGCAGCTGCCATACTGGATTTTTTCCATTATTAAACTGTTTCGCAATGTAGCAAATCAACCTCTCATGTGCATTATTAGAGAGCTTTATACTAGAAATAGTCACCTTTTTGTATTTCATTTACCAGAACTCATCAAAGTGAATCCATTAACTGTCCTGCCTACTATAATGAAGTGTTATGTTTTGGAAGTGACAGTAAGCACTGACAGAGAGAGCTGTCCTCAGCAGCTTTCCTCCAAAAGAACACCAGCATTTTCCTCTAAATATGTCAGTTGCCAGTCTTCGATACATGTGCCTGTTCAGAGTCTATGAAAAAGAAAGGTTGCTTAACTCTAAGTGATGTTCTTCAGACATTCATCTGTGAAGTCCCACAAACTAGCCTCCTTTGCCTCTGCAAGTACCTCCTTTTTTGAGGGAGATACTGTTGAGAGACATTCTCACAATAACCAACTGAGTAGTAAGTACATGTCCTGACCCTTGAGGAGGGTATCTCCCTTTGAGAGTAGGGGCACTCAAACCTTTTAGGCTTGAGCTCCATAAAGTTCCAGGATGGTAAGTAACATGTTTTCTCTGAAGTCATGGCTTTTTTCATCTAATCTGTCTTCATGATTGTTGAAACTTTGTTAAGGACCATTTATAATCACTTCTAAATGCTAGAGGTAAGCAAGTATTTGGTTGGTTGTTTCCAATGAACATTCTGTCCTTCACCTCTGAAGTTCCAGACCGTATGTACCTTTCCTATTTACATTCCTTGCTTGATTTTTCATCTCTCAGATTCCAACTTGACTTTAATTCCTGTGGACTATCTTCTGACAGTCCTCCCAAGGTATCTGGCTACTGCTGACCAGCTGCTTTCTCAGACTTTACCTCCCTCCTTTTTTAATCCCTTGCTTCTTGGGCTTCAACTAATTTTCAGGGAGTCTGATTTTGAACTATTAAAAAAAACCAACTTCTTTATAACCTATGAGCTTTCCCTGTAACTTGGCAGGTATTGATAATGAGTGGAGAAAAACTCAATGCATGCCACGTGAGGTATGTGTAGATGTGGGGAAGGAATCTGGAGCAACAACAAACATCTTCTTTAAACCTCCATGTGTGTCCATCTACAGATGTGGAGGTTGCTGCAATAGTGAAGGGCTGCAGTGCATGAATATCAGCACAAGCTACATCAGCAAAACGGTAGGTTGTTACCACAGATGCATTCTGAGTTTGTTCCTAAGTATATCCGGTGTTAAAACAAAATATGCTGTTCCACTGTTCAATTGTAAAATATAATATTTCTTCTAGAATTGTTATGTGCTTTGTATTAGCAGAATGATATACAGGGAGCTAAATAAGTGACATGAGTTGAGAAGGGAAAATAATACTATTTTACAGGTAAAAACTATTTAGCACAATCTGAAATATTGTGAAAAATATTTCAAATTTTGCTAAATAGTAGCATGACTGGCAAACTTCAAGGCAGTTTAACACTGCAGGAAAATAAAAAGTTTAGTGTCCTTTCCCAAGAAGAACTAGTGTGATATAAAGCAGCAAATAGCCATGGACTAAATACTGAAATTTGAAAGCAATTATTTTGAGCAAGGGCAAAACCAAATGAACAGAGACCTAAGACTAATTCAACATATCAAATAATTGACTGACAACTCAAATAATCAGAGGACCCAAGTGCTTCAAGCCAGTTTTCCCCAGATCCCTTGCATCCACCCTGCTTAAAAGATCGTGTGGGCAGCTGGTCTGCCACCATGTGCACAGTGTGCTGGACTGGATGGACCTCTGGTCTGATCCAGCATAGCTTTTGTCATGTTCTTAGATCCTGCTTTTGGGTTGCATATAGTTATTTTGTAGGCCACTATGGGATACAAGATACTGGGCAAAATAACATTGAGCTGATTCACCATGTCTCTTCCAGGGTTTTTATATTTTAGCAAGAGGACTAGTCCAGCTTGAAAGTGGCTAGTCACATACATTCTCACATGCATTTGAACAACAGTATTTAGTACAACTCTCAGAATTCATCAGCCAGATAAACTTTTTTGGTCCTATTGGTCTCAGTGGAATCACTGACCTCAAGCATTCCCACAGATAGAGGTAGTCAACCTGGGTAAATTACATAGAAGAATAAATATCAGGTTGTGTGCACCTTTTTGGGAGGGGGGCTGAATCTCTCAGATAGCAACTTTAATTAATCATTTTTAATTTTGATCTGGAAAGCCTAATTCTGCACAGTGCAACTTAAAACAAAATTTGGTCTATTCTAGCTTATAGTATTATTTTAGGAAGAGATCATGAAAAACAGAAATTTGTTACAAAGGCTTAAACCAGCAAAATATGAAGAAATTATATGGAAGGGATAAAAAAAGGAAAAGCTGACAAGAGCCCCAGTCTAGAAAGTTATCTTCAACATTTCACACAATCGCTCTTTGACACAGGAAAACAGTTCCTACCAGGTAACATATGCTGATGTGTACTACTATCTGCATCATGGATAAGCTTAAGAATGTTGAGGATTGGGTTCCACCTTTGATAGCCTTCAGCACCCAGTATCCCCAGGCAGTCTCTCATCCAAGTACTAACCAGGCCTTATCCTGCTTAGCTTCCGAGATCAGGCAAAATTAGTCTGTCCAGGGTGCTATGTTTGTAGGCTATGTAATAACATACAGCAGTGGTCATTTGCACATTCACCTCAATGTCTTCTTTTCCATAATCCTATGGAGGTTTAGGGAAAAAAAAAATGCCTCCCAGCATTCCCTGGCCAACATGATTTCTTCTGTCTAATCAAGAGTAAATAATGCCCCTTGCCACATTCAGTAGTATCAGCCTATCCAGATGAAAAGCAAACATTTGGAAATGCCATGTATACAAACAATTCATGAGATTACAAACCTCTATACAAAGCCTTACTATACACAGCACTAAAAGCAAATTTATTTCTGGATATGGGAAGAGATGTGCATCTTTAAATAAAGAATTCCACACTGCCTGCTTTTGTTCTGTTTTGGCAGCAGTCATAATCAAAATATAATTAAGAGTAATGGTGAAACAATGTCTCACTACAAAATCTCACTGCTTAAATACAACTTGTTGGCCTGTTTAAAAAATTCCTTTCTATATTAGTCATCAAGTAATCATCAAATGTTAAAAGGTAGCAATAATTTCAACAAATTGGTTTCAAAGCATTTTACATGCAAACCGTGTGAAGAAGAGTGTTTACAGGATGAATTAACATGATTGATTGAATTACAGACATTGATAATTATGATTGAGTAGTTAGTAAGTAATTTAATAAATAAATTACTGCAGTGATTCCAGTAGAATTTTATTACAATTAACTTATGTTTTGTTGACACCACTTGCAGCAATATTCATCCCACCTTTATTAGCAGTAGTAGTAGCAGCACACTCAGAACTAATGAGACTGCATTGCTGGAAATCCCATTGAGCTCAAGCCAGGCTTACTTCTCACTATGCATAGGATTGCACTGTACAGTGTCTTCTAAAGCTGCACTCCTGTGCATGCTTTCTGGCAGAATTATATCCCATTGAATGTAATCGGATATATTTTCCACAAAAGCAAGCATAAGACTCCATGTTCACTATAAGTTGACAATGCTAGGCTTCTGTGTTATTAGTTAGAAATGAATGCTAGTAAATGCATGACCACTGAGTTATTTGGCCATGAAGCAATTCCATATGGAATTAAACGTTTGCTTTTTTTAACAGAGGCAATATTAATGAGATATAGGTAAGCTGATGCAGTACCTCTAGCAAAGCCTCACACAAACAGTAATAACAATAAGCAGGCTACTATATATTTTGAACTACTTTGCATATATTATCTTATTCTTTCACTAGACCTATAACGAAGGTTAGCATTATTTCCATGCTGCAGATGCATGAATGGCTGAAAAGTGTAGTTTTCTAAAGTTGCCAATTAAATTCATGGCAAAGATGAGATCTCAGCCACCACACTACAGTAGCCCTTTCAAAACCATTCATGTACTTCTTACTCTTGCATATAGGAAGCAGAACTGAGGGACAGAGAAAGATGGAAGCATAGCACAAGAAGTAACATATCGGCCTATGTGTACTTTAAGATCAGCAAGAGAGGCCCCTGTGAAAGAAGTTTTCCTCCAAGGGTCTTCAGACCCCATCACTGCAGGCCTTCATGAAGGTCCTGAAAACAGACTACTTTACGCTGGCTTTTGCCTAATTATGACTTAGCAGACTGCATTGCAGCTGCACTTGTCAGTTGTAATTTTTATTTTATGCTAGTATTTGTTCTTTGAGTTTTTGCTACCGTTGCCGATTATATTGTCACCTTAGGCAGATCCAGGTAGTCAAATAAATGTGCAAAGGGCTGTATATCTGATTCCTCAAATGGTTGGCATACTTGTTTTATTACACAGTTGCATTCAAATGTGCTATGTGTTCCTTCTTTGTTGCAAATCTATATTTTAGTCTATATTTCAACCTGTAGCAAAATCAATGAAATCATTAGTTATTACAAAGGAAAATATACATTGTGGCTCTTTATTTAAGAGGCAGGAAGTATGCTTGGTAAACTCTTGCAAAGACAGCACTATCTGTCGTATTCTCTACTGGGATTAGTAAACTTCCAAACAAATTAAGTAAACAAATAAATAAATAAACTGGTATCAATACCCTTCACAGCCCAGTAATGTTACTTTCTGTGAATATACACCTAATCATGTGAGGAATTTAAAACTGCATAGAGACAGTATTTTTGTCAGAATTTCAGGCTGGTTGGCACAGGTGCATGTTTATCCCTGGACCTATGCAGTATTCAGTGATGACTTGGATGTGTACTTGAGCCGTCACAAATAGGATATCACAGACAGAATTGCTACTTTTCAGTGAATTCACTCATTTAGCTGCAAGTCATCAAAGGTACGATAGTGTGGAGAAATCAAGTAATGTACATATTTGTGTGAACAAGTCCTAAAAATTCCAATATTAAATTGAATATTAGATTATATATTATCATAATCATCACTGTGAAGAAAAGCCAGCCCAGCTCTTGTGGTTCTCTTATACTCTAAAGTAGGGAAGAAGAAGAAATTAGTTTGGTTCAATATATGAACCAAGCCACCCTGACAACTTATGGCTTGTTATAAAGCATGTTAAACCCAGAATGGATTGCTGTGTCATACAAATCAGGGAAATGGGCTGCAATAAGTAACTAGTGAGCCATCAGGCAGGGCAGGAAAAGAAACCTTTGCCACTCTTGGTAATGTTGCCCAGGGACAGTCACGCCACTGATGACCAAGCAACACTTTGGAGCAACCATCCCTGGCTCTTCATCCACTTTTTAAATTTTTCAGGGAGAGGCAGAAATGCATTTCAGTTGTGGGGTGGAGGGCAAAGGTTCATAGTCCATAATATGGATTCTCATCTGGCCAGTGTCCTAGTAAATAGCCTGAAGTGCCTGATCCTGCCTAATCTTAGAAGCTGGTTCTTGGAAGATCCTGGCAAAAATCTGGATGGGTGACTTAAATGCTGTGGACTGCCCAGAGAGCTTCAGCTACAGGTGGTAGAAACATAATAATGGTAATAATAACAATTTGATGATGATGATGCTGTGTCTGCTGTCAAAGTGCTGTAGGCAGCATCCATGGACATTGATCTTCCAAGGCTGTGTACACATTGCCTTGTGCATGCTTGGCAACACTGAGTTAAAGTGTTGCTGAGTTAAAGCAACACTGAGTTAAAGCAAAGGGCTTTATTCCCCAAAAAGGTGGCTTTCCCTTTGTGGTGTGATCCTCTAGGTTTAAGATATTGCCCTGACAGTTCTCATTTCTCTCCACCTTTTGTACACCTCTCCAAGCCTCTTGGTACCCCAGAAAGCAGAGATCTCTATTCCTCTCCCCTTCCTCTATTCCTCTATTTTAAAACCTACCTGGCTTTACTTTTCTTTTATTGGAGGGGAGGGGAGGGGAGGGGAGGGGGCAATAGAGAAATATGCTGCCTTGAAATCTGCATATATTTCCCTGTCCAGAAAAATGTTTACATTTGCCATGAACTATTCACTCTGCATTGTACATTTGCAGGCTGGGCTGCCATGTCAGGCAAATGTACTTACAGAATACAACAATAAGGTGAGGTCATATAGATAGGTATCTCCCATTAATTTTATGGGGCTAAGTAAATTGTCCATCCTCTGATCCACAACTGAGAAAAGGACAGAGCCAGACCCTTTTCAGCACTGTTACCATGATGGATAGTCAACAGTTCTGTTTCCCTTTTACTTACTCCTATTTATATGAACATAATATAAATTAGCTCTAAAAAGTGCGCACTGTTTATGGCACTGTTGCACACAGCCCTATCAATCCAGAGACTGGTTCTGTTCATTTTGATAAGTAGAAAGGCCAGAGGCTTGAGCAGACAGACAACAGTAATTCAGAAGCTAGCTGGGTCCAGTTCAAACCCCGGAGTGCCACCTTTACTTTCTCTCATATAAATGAATTGCTGCAATTCAATTAATTGTTGGCATTAATTCTGAACGGGACTATTCACTGGCCATAGATTGTCATAGTTAAAGTCAGGTGTGCTATATGAATGTACATATTTTATTTTTTATGACCAAACCCCATGTAAAAAGTATCATGTTACCTTGACTATGGTACTTACCCCATCTATCCACATTTCAATTAGCTGCTTAAACAGTTTGCTGTGAGAATATATGGACTTTTTTCAGGATTTCTCTGTTAAAAAAAAATCAGCCTATGAAGTATCCCGAAAAATACTTTGCATAATGAAACATCACAATCACTTTTGCATTTAGTACAGTCCTGATATATATCTGAGCAGTTTCTCCTCCTCCTTTTTGTGCAGTTGTTTGAAATAACCGTACCACTGTCTCATGGCCCGAAACCTGTAACAATCAGTTTCGCCAACCATACATCCTGCCGATGCATGTCCAAACTGGATGTCTACAGACAAGTTCATTCCATCATTAGACGTTCCTTGCCGGTGACACAATCACAGTAAGTATTAGGTTCTCTTTATTCTCCCTATGCTATGTAAAATCAGTTTAAACTTATTCTGTGTGTTGACAATAAAACTAAGTAAATTATTCATGTTAGATTATAATGGAGTGATCCCAAACATGAAGAAGACATTTAGACGAATCTATTATGTTATTTGTTTAATGAAAAAAAATGTGCAAAGCAAGATCCTGACCTTAATGGCAAAATTACTATAACTATGGTTTGTCATTCGTATGAATCATGGAAGATCTGCAAACATTCCATATTTGTAGTAGAATCTTTCAGGAAATCTAATTTTAAACTTATATGAAAACTTAGTGGTAATGCTCAATCCAACTCTGTCCAAATTATGAATAATCTTCAATTCAACTACCTTATTTAATATTTGCAGAATATTAAATAAGTCCTCTGACTAGTATAGTGGAATATAAGTTGATAGATGAAGTACAGATTAGGGGAACTCTGGATGCAAGTGATCACTCCATCCTTTGCTTTGAGATCAGGGGACTGGGGACGTGCAGCAGGTCAAGCACTAGAAGCTGGGACTTCAAGAGGGCCAACTTTGGCCAACTGAAGGCCAGACTGGGGAAAGTCTCCTGGGATAGGTTACTGGAAGGTAAACTAGTTGAGGAGGGGTGGATGGCACTCAAAAGGGAGGTTTTGGAGGCGCAAGCCTTGATGATACCTCTAGTCAGTAAGGTGGGGAGGCGGAGGAAAGTGCCGCCATAGATGCGAAAGGAGGTGGTTAGAGGGATTAGACAAAAGGGGAACCTCCATAGGAAATGGATACTGGGGCAAATAGACAAAAGGGTATACTGGGAGGAGGAGGCCCATTGCAGAAGGATTCTTTGCAAGGCTAAGGCTGATTACGAGCTGAAACTCGCCAAGAATATCAAGAGCAACAAAAAGGGCTTCTTTCAGCATGTAAATAGGAAGAGGAAGGGGAGACAAGTGGTGGGACCACTAAATAAGGAGATCCAATGACTGATATGAGGGAGCAGGCACAGATGCTAAATGACTATTTTGCCTCTGTGTTCTTCCCAAAGCAGGACTGGGGATATCTGCATGGGAGATTAGATGAGGCTGGGGACTTAGGGGCACAGATTAGAGTCACCCCCCCTTGAAGTCAAGGGCTCCTCAGGGCATTGGACATTACAAAGGCGCCAGGCCCTAACGGGTTACACCCGAGAGTACTTAGAGAGTTGGCAGGGGTTCTCTCATGCCCGCTGGCCTCCATTTTTGAGGCCTTGTGGAGAACGGGTGAAGTCCAGAGGACTGTAGGGTGGCATCAGTGGTCCCAATTTTCAGAAAGGGTAGTAGAAGGGACATGGGGAATTACAGACCTGTTAGCCTTACGTCCATTGTAGGAAAAACAATGGAAAGGCTCATAATAGAGAGAGATCTAGTGATGCTAGATAGGGAAGGGAGGCTGACAGCCACACAACACGGCTTCCACAAAAACAGGTCCTGCCAGACAAACCTTGTGGAATTCTATGACAAGGTTTCGAGATGGCTAGATGGAGGGGATGCAGTGGATGTGGTATACCTGGATTTCAGCAAGGCCTTTGACAAAGTGTCCCATGATATCCTGGTGGAGAAACTGAAGAGTTTTGGGATACACCAAAGCACTGTCCGGTGGATTAGGGCATGGTTGACTGACCGAAAGCAGAAGGCAACCATTAGTGGGGAACCATCGGGATGGCAGCCAGTGACAAGCAGGGTCCCCCAGGGCTCTGTCCTGGGGCCGATCCTATTTAATCTTTTCATTAATGACATGGAAGAAGGGGTGAACTGTCTGCTGATCAAATTTGCAGACGACCCTAAAACTGGAGCAGTGGCCACAACTGAGGAGCAGGTTCTTCAGATCCCAAAGGATCTGGACAGACTATGGAAGTAGGCAGGAGACAACAGGATGGCATTCAATATGGATAAGTGCAAGGTCTTGCACGTGGGGCATAGGAATAGCTGTCATAAGTACAGGTTAGGTGACAAGCGGCTGGAGAGCAGCACTTGTGAAAGGAACCTCGGGGTACTGATTGACTGCAGGCTAAACATGGGTTAGCAGTGTGATGTGGTGGTCAAGAGGGCGAATGCCACCCTTGGTTGCATAGCCAGAAGTGTGGCTTCTAGATCAAGAGAGGTATTACTACCACTTTATACGACTCTTGATGCACCCGCAACTGGTGTATCTTGCACAGTTTTGGGCCCCTCATTACAGAAAGGATATAGCCAGGTTAGAGTCAGTGCAGCGTAGGGCCACAAGGTTGGTGGCCGGTTTGCAGGGGATGGGGTATGAGGCAAGACTGAGGGAACTGGGTCTCTTCAGCCTGGAGAAGAGGAGACTCAGAGGGGATATGTTGGTGACATACAGGTATGTGAGGGGATGTCACACGGAGATGGGTACAGACCTGTTCTCCCCTGCAGAGGAAGTCAGGACGCGCTCCAATGCAGCAAAGCTCAGGGAGCCAAGGTTCCATTTGAATGCCAGGAAGCACTTCCTGACAGTTAGGACCCCAAGGGTGTGAAATGGGCTTCCTCGAGAGGTCATTGAGGCCCCATCGGTGCGAGAGTTCAAGGATAGGCTGGACATGCACATGGTGGGCATGTCATGAGCGGAGCCGGCTGGTGCCGGAGGTCAGACTAGATGGCCCGGGAGGCCCCTTCTGACTCGCTCTGTTTCTATGTTTCTAAGTTGAAAAAAATAAATGAATAAATAATAAGGATCGTAGAATTTAACTGTTTCCCTAAATAGGTGAGTACAAGGTTCTACACAAATTCTGATGGTTAATTAACCCCTAAGTAATTAGAGGAAAGACTGCAGTGGAAATTTCCTATTGCTACCTGGCTCTCAGCTTGGGCCATACAAGCAGTGGGGATTTGCCATTTCTAAATGTTCCTCCTGCACACTATTGTCATGGCAGCACTTTGTAGTAGGTTCATGTAATAGGTTGATTGTGACTGTGATATGCTAACAAATAAGTGCAACCTCTTCCTAGAATGTGGCCAGGTATTGTTAAAATGTAAACTTTTTCTTTTGCCCCAGTAAAAGGTGGCATTACAGCAGTTTCCTCTGCCATTTCTCTGAGTTGGCCATACAATTTTAGATATCCATTAATTCACTAGAGGAAGCTTGAAATTCTAGCATTAATCATCCTGGGTTCCAACCAGAAATTAATATTTCATTTTGAAACGTTTACTGTCCGTCTTCTTCATGTTTGCTCCAAAGAAAGTCCCACAGAATTCAGTCGGGCTTACACCTAGGTGAGTGTACATGGATGGCAAAGGGTTTTCAGCTCTTTTGCACTAATCAATCTAGTTTCTAAAGTGTGAAAATATTTTGTGTAGTTCTGTAGTGTATGAAGACTTGAATTCTGTTTGTCTGGCTTGTCCAGCTTTTAATGTCTTTCCCGTTCTTCCTCAACATAGATATTTTACAGTACAATTCTATACATGTCTTATTAAAATAATACCCATTGGTGGGATTTACTCCCAGGTGTGTATAGGATTTCAGGCTTAGTTGTTTTTAACTGCTTAGTGGTTTTGATAAAGGAAATTTAGATTTACATTATGAACAGTGGAACATACAACCATAACTCAGTCTGGCACCCTATGCAGCAATATAATGTACTGCTCTGCACATGTTTCTCTGGATTTGAAAGCTCGACACAAGAGCTCAACTTCATTACTCTGACAGTCTGTTTAAGGGTGGGATACAGAACCATAATTTTAGCCTTTTCTAAGTGGTTGTTATAAATCTATTTTTTCAGTTGGAACCCTTTAGTAAAGCAAAGTATCGTGTTTTCATTGTCTAATGAACTAAAGTTCCACCTGTGCAGTGTTATGTATTCTGGCTTATATTAAATTAGATCCCATAGCCTAGTAAGCTTTATAGCAGCATTGTCCAGATTTGCAAAGTAATCTGTACCAGAATTAGTGCTTCCTCCAGGTTTTTGAGGGCCCTTGGGCAAGGTACCCTTAAAGAGCTCCTCCACTCAGTGAATTTATCTTCTTACCATCACTGTCATCACTTGTTATTGTTCCTCATTCTCTTTGTCATTGCTGCTACCACTTGCTTGCTTGACAAGGAGACAACTAGACAGCACTTAAGCAGCTCCATTTCCTGCTGCTGCTCCCCACCATCACTGTTGTCTGGGACAAGATGAAAGGCAGGTGAACAGGGAAGTTGAAATGGTGAAAAGGAGGAACAAGTTCCAGGGGCTTTTGTCAGTCAGTATAGATGGAGTCTTTGGCTGGTGCCCAATCATACCTATGCTTGGCACTGAACAGAATGAATAAAATAGGACTAGGGCAAAGACCTCTAAGGTTGCATTGGTCTACTATGGATCTGTGATATATATACTGTACAGAAGCAATTGTCTTCATGCATTGTAATAAAACATCTTTTCCCCAATAGGTGTCATGTGGCAAACAAAACTTGTCCAAGAAATCATATTTGGAATAATCACATTTGCAGATGTCTCGCACACCACGACTTCAGTTTCTCTTCTTATCCTGGGGATATTGGTAAGCAAGTTTAGAGGACAACATGCTTTTGCTTTTCTTTAATGCAAAATAAAAGGAATCAGCATAAACTTCCCATAATTAAGAGCTCTTTAACCCTGGTTTAAGGAATATGGCACAGTTAATTGTTTCTTCACCCCACATTGTAAGATCACAAATTCATTGATTCAAGCATTGATGTAGGATATAGTTCACTAGCTTATGAGTAAAATATGAAATTAGCAACCATTTCTTCCACTTCTTTTTGCAATGCTAGAGCAGAATTATTTTTTTTCAATTCTTGCTATGCTTATAGACACAACTGAAGGATACCATGACATCTGTGGACCTAATAAGGAGCTTGATGAAGAAACCTGTCAGTGTGTCTGCAAAGGGGGAGTAAGGCCTTCCAGCTGTGGACTCCACAAAGAATTAGACAGAACATCATGCCAATGTACATGTAAAAATAAACTGCTGCCTAGTTCATGTGGACCCAACAAGAATTTTGATGAAGAAAAGTGCCAATGTGTATGTAAAAGAACATGTCCTAAACATCAGCCACTAAATCCTGCAAAGTGCATTTGTGAATGTGTAGAATCACCAAACAAATGTTTCTTGAAAGGAAAAAGATTTCACTACCAGACATGCAGGTAAGCAAAGAACAGAAATTTCTTCATGGTCCTGCAGCTTCTCTTTTGTGCTGCTAAAGGGCACTGGTTATAGTTTCTCACATTTCTTAAGTTTGCTAATCATGCTAATACTTGATTCCTGACAGGTAAGTCTGATGCTTATCATGTTGAAACTGTGTGCAAAGTGTTTTACTAACTGCAAGTAAAACATCTCAGTTGTCATACATAATGGCCTAACCAGAAAATGGTGTTTGTTCTATTTACAGGGCATGTTTGCTTTGATTGCCTGAGTAATCCATATTTGGGAATATTATACCAATTCTTAAATGTAATTGATGGGAGTGTTTGACACACATCTTTTAGCATAGCATTTCAATTATCCATTTTGTGGTCTTGATTCTATAGTCTAATAAAGCAGTTGATTTACATAAGCCAGTATTAGGTACATAGGGTTGTAGCAAACCAGAGAGAGCTTGCCTAAATCAACAGTTAAACAAACAAAAATTTGTTTTCTAAAATACATACAATTGTGATGCAATAAATTCAAGGATTTTTAATTAGCATGCTGGAAGTCCTCCTTTATGCAAGGATCTGTTGTGTGAAATAGACTACAAACATCAAGTAGATAAAATTTCATAAAACCAAAAGAAAATTAAGTCCAAAGGCATGTCACACATAATTTGATCCAAGATCTTTTTCAACCGCCAATGTCTATGTTGAGTTTATAGCACAGCCTGCTTTGCTCTTAAAAACCATGTGCAAACTCAGGGAGTGGATTGGGGCCCTGAACACACTCTACATAAAAAGTAGGAAGATGTAGCTGCTAAATACAGACTCAAAGTAATGTCTCTTTTGGCCTTGATAACTAGTTTGATGTTCACTATCAAGCCATTTGCCTGTTAGGATAGAAGGGAACAAATGCAAGTATTGCTCCACTAATCACAAACCTGATTCCCACAGGCTATCATAACGGCTAGTTTACTTTGCATTATAGAGAACTACTGTCTCTAAAGCTAAATGAAAAGCCACATGACTGCCTTTCATAATGTTGTCCTGGGCACAAAGGGACAACATCTTAGAGGCTCTTGCATGATTCTCTCCCAAAGGTCTTCCCTCTGGCCAGGATAAGCAACTAAGATCCCTTAAGCCCATTAGGATTAAAAGGACTAGAGGCAGGGAAGGGCCAGTGATGTCAGAAGTAGTCTGGAGCAGCATAACTGGAAAGGCAGGTAAGAAAGCAAAGCACAGGATTTTCAGTTTGTGATTTTTCCATACCTGGTGACTCATAACCAGGAATCCACACATTTTGACTAGTCCTGGTACTTGCCACCATCGGACAGTGAAGTCTTTTAAATTTTATTTGCAATTGTAACAAAAAAGGGAACAACAACATTGACACTGAATTGTAACAAAAAAGGGAACAACAACACCGACAACAAAAGTGAGCCTGTCACTCTCTTTCTAGCTAATATTGTGAATAGGTATTGTGAATGCAGAATGGAGTCTTGTCTGTAACATCACAGATAAAAATACCCTAACACCCAGCACCTACGAGTACTCTCATGGGTTTGTGCCTATTGCATTGAAAGTAATGAGATGCCATACTGCTGAGGTTCTTCAGGACTTAACACAAGGCCAGGAAGATCCTCCAGGCTACAGAGAAGGATGTGGAGTTCCATCAGAAAAAAAATGTACTCATCTGTGGTAAACTGGCAAGCTGATTTGCCTGTTTACTGCTGAAATGCAAAGTTACAAGCAATGTGAAGTGAGGGAGTTTGATTCATCATTCACACATACAAGTGACATCAGGTATGCATGTGTGAATAAGTTCAATTGAAAATGATAGTGTACGTGGAAAAGTGCACACTATTGTTATTAATAATAAAGGTATTATTAACTAGTTTATCTGGCGCTAGGAGGAAAATATAGCCGTCCTATTTCAAAAATGCCAGTTTTTTCCCCTCCATAAACCCCCACCATTAAATAGTTCCTGTGGATAAATTTAATAGGAATAAAATACAGGATGAACCCAAAGCCGAGCAATTAACTCATCATGGATTATTTTTCCTCTTAGCATAATTTTTAATATATACCAGGATTATGTCTATGCTAAATGGTTATGTTTTCAATTTTTAACAGGCATGAGGCAACTTGAGATTCTGATTTGTGTATATTATCCAAATAAGTCAATCCAGTGTGACAGGTTATACAGAAAAATTTGCACAAGATGTGGCAAGTCAGCCCATGATGATTATAGCTTCTGTGTCTTCCCCATTCTTTACTGATTTCCTCATAGCTGTGTTGATTTGTCAAAAATAGTTGTAATATAATCTTGTTATAAACACAGAATGTCCTTTTTTTTTTTTTTTTTTGCAGAATACAATATCCAGCTCCAAATCTATTTTCTGGTCATATTAAACATGGATTCGTCTGTACCATGATTAGCCACACTTAAAAACCCAAATAATCTACTAAATTTTAAATCTAATTTCATATTGCTGATTTTAGCTAAGTTACTTCTATTGACTAAAGCCCTTATTAGGACATTGTTGCTCCTTACTCCTGTATTGTTTGTGCTGAGAAATGAGCCACAATAAGGGAGCAACTGATGCTTTAAATACGATCAGTTCATCAGGTCCCACAGAGTTGTTTCAAATGAACATTGCGTAAACACTGTCCATCATTCCTCTTTGCAGGATGTGTAGCTATTTCCATTG
Source organism: Varanus komodoensis (assembly GCF_004798865.1). NCBI lineage: Eukaryota > Metazoa > Chordata > Lepidosauria > Squamata > Varanidae > Varanus > Varanus komodoensis. Next base: position 19,160,136 of record NW_025335589.1, on the reverse strand, counting down.
TGACTATTTTCATATAGACACAAGAACAAGGCAGGAACTTCCCAATATGGTGTAGTAGTTAGAAGGTTGGACTAGCGCTGTGGGGACCTGGAATCTTCTACTCCCATTCTGCCTGTCACTGATTCTTAGTCTAACCTACTTCATTAGGTTGTTGAGAAGAAGCTCTTGCATGCTGCCTTGGCTCCTTGGAGAAAAGGCAGGATATAAATCTAGCAAATAAATATAAAATTCCAAACAAATTTACTGAATGGGATCATCCCATGAGGAACACAATAAGATGTAGTTCTGTGTACAAACAAGTATGGCACATCTTCCTGATTAATCCCAATGAAAGTAGCTACTGGGTTCACTTAGTTTTATGTGATAAGATAGTGACAGATATTCCTGAGGGATGACTACAGTAATGCTTTTTTTTAAGACTGACAGCTCAACTCAGTTCCTCCTGATATTTTCCTAGCAGAGAGGCATCCACATGAAATGTTCTTAAATGCTTTCTTACTAATTCTTCCTGTAGACATTTACCCTGGTAAGTCCCCTAATTTATCAAGAAGAGTGCTGTTAGTACTACAGTTACTCTTGCTTCTTCCACTGCTTTTGCTTGGAGGTTAGAATAACATGCAATAGGTTCTCCCAGTTTTGCCTGTTTCTAGGAGTAAACATCCTGACTTCTGTCAGCATAAGCTATAATTTGTTGTCACAAGCCACAAGTAAGAAAAATACTGCCTTCATGGATTCATCTTTGTATCCTTTCCCCATTCATGGCTGTGGTTCATTGTTAGGTTTTCACTGGGTATTCCATGGTTTTTCTCAAAAAGGTTTTTGTTTTTTGCTTTTTAAACCACCCTGCCTTGCTCAAAGATGGGGTGGAAGGGCAATACATTGTGATTTTCATGTTTAACAATTCTACACATAGATTACTTGCTGCATGTAAACATAAACTGGGCTTGCACGAAACAGCAAATAACCCTGCAGTGTTTCTGCAGTGCATGGATTTTTGCCCAGGCTCAGTGCTCAGATGATCACATGGATGGCATCATGGTTTCTGCATTCCCTGCTCCATCCTCATGGCCTCACCACGTATCTCGGCAGTCCCATAAGCCAAATCCCCACCTTTTCCATATTCTTGACTATGGAACACAGCAGCCTTCTAATTGATCCTCTGTGGTCCTGTGGCAGGTCCCCTCTCCCAACTTCCCCGCAAGTGCACCTGCGAGTCTGCAGTGCTTCACACCTATGCCAGACCCCAGAGATTTTTATTGAGTCAAAATGAACAGTGTCACTGTGATTCCCTTCATCTTTTCCCTCCATGTATTTTCATTACGTCTTCCAAATGTAAGGGAGAAGGACATCTAGCTTGACCAGTGGGACTAGGTGAGCAATGACATCTCTGCTCTTGCTAGAGGACCCTATGAGGTTTCCATACCAACAATGGTAAACTGGCAGTCCTGGGTCTGGATGACTGGAGAAGCCATAGTGAAGTGTGGGAACTTTAGAACAGACTGTTGATTCTCTCTGTGGTTTCAGAAGACAAACCCTACCATGCAGGAACTCCAGAACTGGGTTTGGACATTACAACAGACCTATAACAATAAGATTTCACCATATGTTACAATGCTTTATATTTATATGTGAGCATAATATGTGATGATCTGTCTGCACACAGAACATATATAGTTGTGTATGTGTGGATGTGTGTGTATATACACACACACACATACATACATGCAGTATATATTCATCTCTCCTCTAACTTTCTATCAAGAAAAATGGTACTCAAAGCAACACCCTGGCATTTGTGACATACTAAATAACTTCTAAGAACAGTATCCTGTGCTATTAAAATAGAGATCAATAACCAAAAAAGAATTGCTCCAGGGGAAAAAGCTAAAAATGATTCTATTATTGTGTAAGTGAAATAGGTGCCCCACAAGCAGACTCATTAGAAGGGAAAAGGGAGGGTGGGCAGAGATGTACCAGAAAGGATTTCCTACATATCAGAGAAAATCGATCATTTGTTTTGTTTGCTTTATGTGAGCTTTTAAGCCACAACTACAAACATAATTTGCAGGGAGCAAGATCTGTAAGATGCACACTGCCTTCATGTTGCCTCCCAAAAAAGAGTTTTTTAAAAGAGACCATAAATGCCCCTGCAATAAAGAAACAAAGAAAAAACCTCAGGCAGAGGATTTTGCCTTGGAAACCATGTGTTCTAAAGAGCACATATACTTTCTTCAAGCCTGTTTTCACCTCAATACAAGGCCTGCTGCAGCCAGAGCAAGACATTTCTAGTTAAAGAAGCAGGCTGTGATGGCTGTCCCCAGAGCCAGGTGTCCCAATGAAATTTAGGAGATCTGGCTTTTGAGTTTTAAATCAGATTGGACCAGAAAAAGGAATGGGTATGGTGAGCAACTGTCTTCTTGTCTTAGTATTCTTCTCCCATTCCCCTCCACAAATGTGCTTTTGAAGGCCTGTACTTTTAATAACTTATTTCTAACCTGGAATATGTAAGTGCACTATTAATCAGGAGGAATGTCAATAGAGCATTGCTATACTATGTTTAATAAAAACAGTGAGACAAATTTAACAACTAATTAAAAATATAGCTGTTTTGAAACTTGAAACATACACTTTTTGCTTTTGACTCACCGCCAGCATTTGAAAAGCCAAAGACTAATACTTTGTCTACATTATACACCAGAGGCTATTTGGCATTGTCAGTATGAGGTTATGTTAGGTCAACCTGTTTTAAAAACAACCGTAAGAAATTATCATGCTATGACATACTTGTTTATAGCTTTTGTGCTGCAATCCTTGTAGAAACAAACTATCTACTGATGCAAAATATTTATCTTGTAAGCATGAAGTGTTTGCTAGTAAAATATTTGATTACTTTCTCGACTGAAGGACTATAAATTATTACTTTCTTTTCATCGCCTTTTCAAGCTGTCATATATGTAAGCTCAAACATGCATATTGCTCCCACTGATGTAATACGAACTGTGTATGGGCAAAAGTGTGTTCTCTGTACAGGCTCACGGCCATGTTTCAAAATTAGACTGTTTCCAAGAGAAATTGTTGGCAAATGTTTTACAAATGAGAGTAATTCTGATTTGTAGAATGGCTCACTGTGGCTATATAATTGGTTGGCTTCCTAGCATTGTCTGGGAGAGTCATAGGATCATGCAGAGCTCCAGCTCCAAGGTCCTGTGTTTTGGGGGCTGGAACAACAAAAGCCAAGTCCCTGCCATGCCTCTCTCACAGCCAGCACAGAAGCAAAACGGGCCAGCTGCCTTCCCAAGGTTGCAACCAGGCCTCAGAGAGGACAGAAAAGGAACATGTTGGGAGGTGAGGCAGGCTGGGGGCAACACTGTGCTAAACCCTGTTTGCACCTCAGCCTCCCTGCCGCCATACTAAGCCAGCTGGAGAAAAATGGCCATATAAAGAAAATGCATGGGATGAGGAGCCAAATATTGCATTGGACACGTTTAAGCCTCCAAGTTGAGCGGCTTACATGCCTCTAAGGTGGAGAGTATTGGATTGCATCCTCAGAATAGTATATAGTAACAGTAGAAAAATTACATTATTAGATATCTACATAGGTTTCTCATACTTTGGATTTTTGTTCATTGTATAGTTTATGAATCTATTTAAACTTATTCATTAAACACCTCAAACAGATTTACGTAGATCTGTACAATTTAAAACACAGTCACTTTATTAATAATACTTAACTATGGAAAGTGCCCATTTATTTTGATTCTGAAAGAGCCATTGTGGTAGAATGGATAGGTTGTTTGCCTAGAACTGATGAGCCCCTGTTAAACTGTATACTCGGAGATAAACTATATATTACCATAGCTGCATAGTTCTGGCCTTGAGTGTAGGGCAGTTTCAACCACAAATTGCCAGTGTGGGGTGTGGGTCCAGTCCACATCAGAACCTTTGTTTAAGGCATTTGCCATGGCTTAAGGTCCCGGTCTTGATTAGCCACCACATCTATTGGCATTGCCAAAAAGGTTCTGTTCATTTCGGTGCAAACTCTTTGGGAAGTATAAATTGCAGGTTCAGAGAGCCTTATCTGGATTAAGATAAGCATAGGACAAAGGATTCCTGTTTGGAGTGGTGGGTTGAGGTGCAAGTAATTTGTGGCGGGAAGGGGGGGCACATGTACTTATGAGTACATTGTGAAGCTAAGGTAACATGCAATTTTGCTGTCAATCATAAAACTCATTGGATGATCTTTGGCCAGTAACTACCATACAAAATAACAAAAGAAGACAAAACAAGGCTCAGGGAGATGCATAGCACCTTGAACATCTTGAGGAAAGAAAGGATATAGATGCAATAATTTCGTAAGTGTTTGCAATTAGTTGGAGTCATTGACCTGAATTTGAACTTGCTTAGAGTCAGTTGTTCAAATTATAGTTACACATTATTATGGTTGGATCCTGACTTATTCATGCTTAGAATTATCCCACTGAAATTTATGGGTCTTGTTAGCCCACAAGAAATGTGTCCCAATTTTTTAATTGGATGAGCACAAGTAAATCTGGATCTAACTCTGTGTGTGTGTGCACACATGTGCATAGGAAAGTAATTACTTTTCTGCACAATTTATTGAAGCAGTCGCATACTGCTTGCCCACAGCATCCATCTTCATTTGTCATAAAAGTAGAAACCTGCTGTGGGGAATGGAAAGCACTGCTGAATCAGGTCAATGGTCTTTCTAATCCAGCACCCTCATTCTCACAGTGGCCAAACCAAATTGTTCCAGAAAACACACAAGCAGGGCATGAACAGAATAGAATTCCCTCTCTCACCACCGATCCCAGTGATTGCCATTCAGTGATATACTTCCTCTGCATGTGAACATAGCACAATGTGACATCTTGTATCTGTCTTTCCAAACATCCATAACAAAAATGAAGATCCACGCGTACTGTTATCTGCAAAGAGATGCCTGATGGCCTGGTACTTGCAAGTAAAGCACATACTATTGCTCACACTTCCAAAGTTGCTTCACTTTCACTTCTGCTTTCATTCATTATTTCAAAAAGGTGGTTTTAACTACTAAAATAACAGGGGGTTGTATGCTAAGGTAAACAGACTCTTGCATAACACCAAGTACCAAAACCCAAACTCACACTCGCCAACAAAAATAAACATTGCCGCAGCAGAAATAGGTCTGTAAAAGAGAAGGGGGCTGTGGCAGGAAGAGAGAAGTTGCAACTATGCACATAATGTCCAGTTCTCTTAGGGCATGTCTGGACAGATTTCAGGCATACAGGATATGTTTTAGGGTTTATTGCTAGAATCCTAAAATACAATTTAAAAAGTACTGGCCTAGAGCCCTTATTTGCAATTAGAATTAAGGAACAAGGTATCTTCAAACAGAAGCTCAGCTGAGAAATTTTTCTGTATCAGAAATGAGCTCACTGCTCTTTGACCCCAAACCCTGCTTCTATTTTCCCCCAAGCATTCTTCATTTCAGCAGACTAAGCCAGGGTGGAAGCACCTTTTCTTTTTTGCTACTATGGTTAAGCGATGGGAAGCATGAAATTCTGGCCAATCTATTGTAAATCACCAGAGATGCACCAGTAATTTCCAGTATCCTTCAGCTTTTTAAGAGCACACTGCTGTCTTAGAATTGTCAGAATAATTTCTCATGTAAGTTTTGAAATTTTTCAACACTTGTTTTGTCCATCTTCTCTCAGTTGCTACAGACCACCATGTACAGTTCGAACGAAACGCTGTGATCCTGGATATTATTACAGTGAAGAGGTGTGTCGTTGTGTACCCACATATTGGAAAAGACCACTTATCAATTAGAGAAGATACCATCTGACAATTTGGTGTACATTTTTCCTGTTTATTATTTTAAGACTGCTAATATTTTGGATTTACTGTGCAGAAGATCCAAAATCCTAATTATAGGATTACCAGAAGCAGACTTACTTGTGCTCTGAGACACATGGAAAGCAAAACTAGAGAAAACTGGGATATTTTTCATTATAAAGAACTCACTGAGGACTTGATTTGCCAATGACCAAACAGCCTAGGTGTTCTTCCTTGTGATTTTTTTAAAAAAGATAATAACTATATAATTTATTTCCATTAAAAATATTGTACTGCATTCTTGTTTATAGCAGTAACAATTGTTAAATCTCACTGTGATCAATATTTTTATATCGTGCAAAGTATGTTTTAAATAAAATGAAATTGTATTATATGCTTTTGAAGTGTTTGATGCTGTTCAGAGTTATATCCTGTTACGTAATCTATATAGCAGCAATTCATAAAAATGGTAATTGAAAGTATCATTCTGGGATCCTGAACTAAGTTTCCTATCTAATAAAAATAAATAATTAGCTAATCAGAAGAATACCTAAGGGAACAATATATATTGATGTTATTCAGCATATAAAGAAATTAAGACTGTGGCCAATAAAGCAATTTAGCCTTACGCTAGACAGGATGCATATGCCATTGTCATTGCCTCTAAGAACAAAATTACTGGCCCTGGTGTGACAGGCCAAATACACACACAATGGACTCTGGCAGTGCAGAATGGTAGTTTTAAAACATCACAACCACACCCCTTCCAAAGAGGGCTATACCTGTGCAATCCACTCCTGTAGGAGCAGAACATGTAACATTTAAGAGCCCTGACAATGATGAAAGCAAAGAGAAAATGGGTCAGTTTCTTTCCACATACAAGCGCATACTTCAACAAGAAAAACATAACTCGGAGTCTAAGAGGAAGGAATGTACTTAGTTCCCCGCTCCACTATCCCAGCAGCCAATCCTAAAATCTTCCCCCTCCTTTTCTACAGCAGATGCAATTACACAAGTCACTGCACATCCTCCACTGAACTAACGTACCATGGGAAGGAAGGTGAGCCCTCTTTCGTGCCCTTCAGCTCAGTTCTGGGCTAGCTGAGCAGCTTGCTGCACAGCCAGTCCTGGAAACTCCCTGTTTCAGTAACATCAAGATTGGCTAATGACAGAGCATCTGTAGCACCACTCATGTCAAAGACCACCCTCAGAATCCTCCTAGCTGCACCACAGTTTTGCCCTGAGCTAGCCTCCAATAAATTTTCAGGACTTTGAGCTAGTCATATGGCCAGGTTTGGACAATCCTAAGAATTGTGTGTGCTGGGTGAGTGGCTCATCATTGCCTAATTACCTTCATGGCACACAGCTTGCTATACCATCTGATCCTGGCAAAGCGAGGCTTTTAAAACCATCTCAGAACCCTACATCAAGTCATGGGTTTGGGAATGATTTCAAAGTCATGTCTCACACATCTTACCAAGTTCAACAGCACAGCAAGCCATGCACTACAAGGATAATTAGGCAAATCAGATGGTTTGCACCCTACATGCACAGGTGCAGGGAAAAAAGGCCACGGTGGCTTTGCTTCCTCATGATTGTTTGAATCCAACCAGGATGTCACTCAAAATCTAGTTCATCCTATAAAACTATGGCCACTCAGTAGTAAACTGTACAGGTAAAACTTTTTCCAAAAAAGTCTCCACGCATCTTCAATGTTATCCACAATTGCTCTTATTTTTGGGGACAGTGGGCTTCCCAATTAACTTCACTAAAGGGGGAAGCTCTGCATGTCATTCCCACCCACCACTGATAAATAGGAAAGTCCAAGGTTGTAGGAGTTCCATGCACATGTGGAAGCTGTCAATCAGATATAGGAGACTGTCAGTCAGAATCAAGTGCTTATACTTTCCTCTCTTGTGTGCTCTGGTAGCACCATCTTTTTATGTGGGACATGTATGAGAAGACTCCTTAACAACTGGTATACATAACTTTATCACAGAGGTGCTTACATCATTCTCTTTTACATATTTTCTCCTCGTAGTTTCCTGATTTTAGGAATGGCTGCAAAAAATCCAACATTATTTAAGGATTATTTATTATGTAAAGATGTTTAAACCTTGTAAAGATCACTGCATAGCTCTACAGTTCACTCTTGCTGCAGTTTTCTGTTCTTGTTTTACTCTTTCTTGAAATCACGTACTTGAATATTTGAAATATTTTGTCAGTTTCCTTTTGATAATACATTTGCACACATGAATGCAGATAACATTTATATTTCTGGTTTGCTTCTTTGTACTGTTCCTTTAAATCTTGCTACATAAATGTCTATAAATAGGAAGATGTGGTTTTTAAAATATCCATGGGAGCATCTGAGACTTTACTGCTTTGGCAGGAAATTATTTTTCTAAAATCTGTAAACTATTGACAGCAAAAGTGGTTCTGCTACAGCTTTTGCCAAAGGGAAGAAAATAATCAGTTCTCAAATTCCCATTGTAGAGGGTCAGATTAATTTCTGTGATCTTCCCTTAATAAATCTGTGCCCTAATTCAATTATAGCTCCTGATTTTTTAAAAAGTTACTAACTAATGTTGCAGTTGGGAATTCAAATCTTACTCTCTATTCCATCTGTTCCCGTCCTTTTTTTGTTGTAGATATGCAGTAGTATAGACCATGGCATTCTTTTAAAAAGTACTATGCTGTCTTCAAACATGTAACTGCTTTCACATGGATTACTTTAAGACAAAGGTGTGTAAACAAATACGGGCAAACTACAAATGCAGTAATGCCAAAATTAGAGATTGTCCATACAAAACCAGAAGAAACATGAAGCTAAATATAGGAATTTTAGGAATTCTCTCTATCTCTCTCCCTCCATATATAATGTGTGAGAAACTGCTGGGAAAGGACTGGAAAACCATTCCTCTGCATACAGCTTACGTTGTGTAGACAGACACCAGAGCTACAGACTGAAGCACTTGCTTAGGAGTTCCTGGGAGCTGGAGGGATTCCCCTACTCCCTTGGATACACACCTTAAAATGGTGAAGGAGTTTGACAGTGTCTGGGAAACTGAGAAAAATGCTACCATGGGGCCAGACTGTCTAAGTAGGCTGATCTTCTAGAAGGGTCCATCAAGGAAGCTGATGCAAAAGACTAAGATGCATCCGCCCTCTTCAGGAGTAACAATCACATCAGCAGAAGAGCATGGATCTCTTTAATGGTGAGAGGGGCAAAGAAACTTCTGAAGAGCAACTACTGGGCAGCAGGAGATAACTGATTAAGAATCTTTTGCAGACTACTGCAGTGATAGCCAAACTAACTCAGCAAGCTAACTCTTCTGCATAGAAGGCGGCAATGGTAAATCATTTCTGCATCATCTTAGGGTTGCAAACCTTATGATAAAAGAATTCAAAATGAAAGAAAAATTGTGTCAGAAGTCAAGATCCTTAGATTAAAAGGCAATCATCAAGCTATGGGGAACAGCAAAAGAAGGTATGAATACTGCTGTTGCTAATGACACAATTAGATCAAAGCTGAAAGGAAATCTAGTAACTGGCATGCACAGAGGTGAAAGGAAAGTTGAATGCTGAACGTATACAATTGGAACATGGAACATCTGAAGCGTGAACCAAGTTTACAAACTGGAAATTGGAAAGCAATAAATGGGACAGCTTGGTGCGAGCAAACCAAATCGGACTGGAATGGGACATTCCACAAAAACGCAAATGGTTTTACTCCAGAAATGGCAAACTCAAAAGCTCTAATACTGAGGCAAGATGTAGCATAGGCAATAAGATGCTACAATGCAAGATGTGACTGGATCATCTTAATCAGAGTTAGTGGAAAACCTATCAACATAATCATAATTCAAGTCTCCAGGGATGCTGAAGAAGTAGAAATTGAAAATATCTATGCAGGTTTGCGAGAAGAAGCCAACAATCTCTTCATCACAAAAACATACTTCAAGGAACTGTACCCATGGACATCACCAGATGACCAATATAGAAATCAAATAGACTATGTAATTGGAAGCTGTATTCTCACAGTCAAAGCATGACCAGGAGCAGATTGCCATAGTTATAATGAACTCTTAATATCAAAAATCAGAGTAAAGCTGCAAATGACTGCTAACAAACATAGTACTGAATACAGCTTCAATAACATTCCAATAAATCCACATAAAGAATATGTTGTATTACTCAACTTAATGACCATGAGCCAGAAGAATTGTGGACTGAAACCAGTTTGCATAGAACAGGAACAAAAAACCTTTACTTGAAAGTAAAATGAAATTGGTTTGATTTATTTTTATTTTCAATAAATAGCATCCCTCTCCAATCAGTTGATAAGGCCAGTTGTCAGGAATGTTAGAAGCTGTGGTCCAAAACATTTGGAGGACCACAGGGTAGGAAAAGGTATCCTGGAAGGAACCCATGCTGGCATTTTAAAGAAACTGGGACATGCATAAAAAGGATTCTGATCAAGATGACAATCTGCACAGTTGTATCATGTTTAATCATATTCGAGAAGGATGTTTTCAGGTGATTTATGCCCAAATCACAAGTCGCTGGTTCCAGTTCAAGATTTTAAATGGTACATGGCTTTATTATTGCTAAAAGTATTTTGGGCTTGGCCCAACGGTCAAATCCAAATACTGTATTTTCATTTTATTTATCTTATTTTAGTTACATTAGTTACCTATCTATCCATTTCTTACATTTATAATCCCTCCTTTTCCACCAAGAAGATTGAAGTGGAGTACATGGTGTTCCCTTCATTCTGTCCCACATGCCTTCATTTAATCCTCACCACAATACTTGGAGGTAGGTTGGGGTAAGACTTAGCAATTGGCCAAAAGTCATTCAATGGCCTCCTGACTAAGTAGCTGTATCTTGGTTTCTCCAGTCCAATTCCAACATTCTAACCATGACACTGCTATGAGCAAATAATTGGAGGGAACCCTTGAGACCACCCCTGATGAGCAAAACTTCTTTGAAAGCAAGTCAATTGGCTACAGGTATGATTATTAGGTAACCACATTTAATAAAAGTACATACATAACTATCTTAAAACAGTTTCAGCTCCTTTTTATAAGTATCCTCTCCTGGCCAATTTTAGAAATTGTTATATATTGTTGACAGCAATTTAATTAAAGTGGAAAGAAAATTCATTCCCTTCAGTGACTGAATAAAACGATAGTACACTTAATACTATATCACCCAGTATAATTTATCTCAGCATTAATCTGAGATGTTGAGAGCAGGACAAACGGGTGGGAATGTACTCGTGGCAAAACATGAACTGTTGACATTTAGGAGGTTGTTGACATGGGAAGTTACAAACTCCCTCAAAATTGTATGTTATAAAACTGTATATACAACTATATAATAATTTGTCTATATTATAATTCAGACAAAACTGAGTCAAAATATTATAATACACCTTTCAGGTAAATCGGGACTACCTTGAAGAAAGTTCTGCCTTTCTCTAATTTTTTTTTTTTTTTTTTTTTTTTTTGGCAGCATTGCTTTTTTAAATTGCTAGAAGTGAATAACAGGTTCTAATGATGAATCTACTACATGGCCTACATTCTTTATTTGTATGAATTCTATTGCTTAAAGCTGATTCCACTATTTACACCGCAAGGTCAAGGTCATGAACAAACCAAAGGTACAGAACCAGGAAGACAAACAGGGATGCAGGTACCTTGAGGCAGGATCCTGGGCACAGCAAGGGTCAGGCAAAATGCGAGCGCTGAATCACAGCTCTGAGGCAACAGGGCAAGGCAAGATACAAGCAAGCATCAGGCAGGATGCAAACACTTGAGGCAGGATAACTGGGCAGGAGACATGGTGAGATACAGGAAACAACAGGAATCAAGTGCTGCAAGTGCCGGGCAAGAAGCAGGAGCTGAACCGCAGCAAACAGACAGGCCTGCATTGCTGAGGAAACACGACAAAGTGGGATACATGGCAAGATACACAGCATGGCAGTGTACAAGCAGCCAAGCAGGACAGAGGTCGGACCAGAGGCAGGCACAACAGCAAGGCACGCGGGATGCACAGCAAGGAGCAGGACCCAGGGACAGGGAAGGTGAGGCATGTGTATATTACATTCCTGTGACGGAGAGTGGTGACCAAGTACAACTTTCAGCACATATCCATGTGAAGTGAAACATGCACATCAATGGCCACCAACGGTCATGCTGTACACTTTCCTGCACTGATGTTTTCACTGTAGGAGCAAGGCAATGTTAACAGTAGCCTTTATTGGGCAAAAATGTTAAGATAGCTGATTGTTTAGCTTGTGCTAGGATGACAGCCACCCCTTTGTTTGTTTACTCACTTGAGGAAAAAATCCCTGATAAAATCAAGGGCTCTTGAGTCATCTTATTTTCATTTCTGGATAAGTCATCCTGTAAACATTAACAGAGTTGTTATTTCTAGTGTATAGAGGTGGGTGAAATGCAGTTTCTGAAAACAAAATGGTCTGTGAAGACAGTCAGAGGATGTAGCTGAAACATCCTTAGCTCTTGCTTTGAGGTTAGGGGATCTGTGACACAACTCTATGCAGTTCTTCGTCGTGGCCTCTGTGCATCACACATACGGGTTGCTGTGCCTGTGCAGTGCCTAGGCCGGAAGATTAGAAAGCTAACAGTTTTTGGTGGGAAAACTCCGCTCCCCTCCCCCTTCATGGTATAAATAGAGCAGAGTGTCCACCATTTTACTCAGTCTTTGTGACCGCCGTTTGCTGTGCCTCATGCCTGTTCATCTCTCGCTATAGATCTGTGCCTCTTCATTGTTTTTTCTCAAAAACCTTAAACTCCTCTTGCTCCAAGTTTGTTCTTCTTCCCGATTCTGTCTGTTTCTTCTTAAATTCTCTTCTCTATATATATTAAAAAAAAAAAAAACCAAAAATATTATCTTACCCTCTATACTGTCCTCTTTTCTTCATTTTTGTGCTATGGCGCAGCGGGCGGCATTCCGCAAATGTATTGAATGTGGATCTAAAATGTCGCCGGCCGATCCACATGATCTATGCCTCCTCTGCCTCAGCGAGGGGCATAGGACTGACAAATGCGGTCATTGCTTGGCGTTTACCAAGCAGGCGCGGAAACACAGGGAGAATTGTCTCAGGAAGCTCCTATGGGATCAGGCATTAATGCAGTCTGACCAACTGCTCTTACGGCCTGGTTCCTCTTTGTCCGCACCTCCTCAGCGCTCTTCCTCCACCGTGAGTGCTCTGGCGAAGCATCCTTCCTCGACCTCTGCCGATCCTCCGCAGCGTCCTTCAGACGAAGGCGCCGCTTCTATGGAGGCTCAGTCGCTGCCTTCTCCCCCAGCTAAGAAACGGGAGACGCGCAAGCATACCGGTCTGGATAAACCTTCCACCCATAAGAAGTTGAGGAAGGAGAAGGTGGATAAGCCCGCTTACAAGAGCAAGAAACCTGATCGCCCAAAACACCGGTGCTCAGGTTCATCAGGCTTTTCGGTACCGATGGCCACCACGGTACCCACCCCCTCGGGACCAGCCCTGCAACTCGTTATGCAGGTGACTCCACCGGGATCCCCCAGGCCAACCACTTGGCCTGACAGCGTGCCTCCCCAGCAACAGGAGGAGCCGCTTCGGGAGTCCATCTCTGATGGTGAGATCAGAGACTCCCTGCCGAGGGACCGCTCACCAACACCTATGCCACCGACTGAACCTCATGTGGCCTCACCATTACCTCCCAGACGTCACAGCCTTTCATCCAAACATCGAGATGAGAGTTGGTTCATCCCGGGATATGGTGCTCCCCCCGGCTGGGGTGGTTACCAGCCATATCCCTATTTTCCTCGGGATCATAGATCACCATCGGTCCCGAGGGACGTACCATCCACCTCCAGGCGTACGGAGACGAGGCGCCCAACCTCCCCTGAAACCTCCTCCTCCTCAAGCGAAAACCGGCCGCGTTACGTGGAAGACTCCGAGGATTCGGGGGTTGACTCCACATCCCCTGAAGTGGCTGTCGTGTACCAAGGGCCTGCTTCACCCGATGAACTGCATGTCTCTTTCACAGAGCTCATGTCCTGCTTAGTTCATTCGCTTGAAATCAAAGCTCATCAACAGCCAGGCCCCTCCACAGATCGGTTTTATGATGTCGTTTGGGGAGAGCAGTCCGCATCCATAGCTCTGCCGCTTATAACTACACTCCGCCAGGCTATGGTCCAGCCCTGGGACCAACCGGACCAACCACAAGCTACCTCCCGCAGATATGAGGCCATGTATAGAGTTCGTGACGATGACATTCCCTTTCTGCTCCGTCACCCGAAACCGAACTCTCTTGCGGTTGAATCCTCCCAGGGCAGGGAGTCCAGGGGACATACCGCTCCTCGGGACAAGAAAGGGAGGAAAATTGATAGGATTGCGCGCCGAGTCTATGCGGCCTCTGGACTCAGCGTGCACATATCGAACTACGAAGGACACTGGCACGTTACCAGTACTTTATCATGCAGAAGCTGGATAACGTCGCTTCCTCCCTTCCAGACCACCAAGCAGACCTTGCCAGGGTTTTCATTAAGGAGGCGATGCAGGTGGCAGTGCAACAGTTGTCTACCGCTCGTCATCATGTAGACACCAATTCAAGGGCCCTCGTCAATGCCATCTCGTTAAGCCAACATGCGTGGCTGCGCAGTTGTAATTTCCCCGATGAGATGAAGAGCAGAATCAAGGAAATGCCATTTGACGGTACCGGTCTGTTCCACCAGAAGACCGACCGCAAATTAAAGGCGATTCACAAATCACGCCTAACTGCATGCCGCATGGAGCTCCCGCAAAAACGTAAGTGGCAGTGGCCTCGGTCTTCCTACCGGAACCAACCATACTATCCGCACCAGCAAAACTACCCTCGCCAGCAATATCAACAACGGCAGCGTCAGAGACAGCAAACACAACAGCGTTTTTCCCAAGGCCGTCGGCGATTCAATACCAATAAATGCCCATGTTGATGGCTTGGGTGAACCATCCTCTCTTTCCCAACACCACCTTCCCTTCTCCCTTTTGGGGACCGGCTCCAGGGCCAACTCCCCATTTAGGAGTCCATTACATCTGATAGGTGGGTGTTATCTATCATCCAATTCGGATATAGGATAGAATTCGATATTATCCCTCCTTCAAGCCCGATCCGCTTCACACCTTCTTCATCGGTGCTACGCGATAAGGTCTCCCAGCTACTTCTCAAGGGAGCGATTCGACAATTGTCCTGCTCGGAAGGATTGCATGGATTCTATTCCAGATATTGTACAGTCCCGAAAAGGGACAGTGGTCTTCGTCCGATCCTGGACTTACGAACTCTTAACAAGTACATCAAACCAAGGAAGTTCCAGATGACCACTTTGCAAAATATCCTTCCGTTATTGAAAAGAGAGGATTGGTTCACCTCACTAGATTTAAAGGATGCTTATTTTCATATTTCCATCCATCCTTCACACAGACGCTTTCTACGTTTTACTGTCGGATCCGACCTGTTCGAGTTTAACGTCCTACCTTTTGGCTTGGCCACAGCCCCTCGAGTCTTTACGAAGTGTATGGCGCTGGTATGCGCACACTTGAGGACACGGGGAATACAGATATACCCATACTTAGATGACTGGCTAATCGTCTCGCAATCCAAGCAAGCTCTCCTGTCTGATATACAAATGACCTGCGCTCTACTCGATGCTCTCGGTCTCTGCATTAACCATGACAAATCGTCCCTTATTCCCACACAGGTCATCGATTTCATCGGGATACGACTCGACTCGACGCAGGAAAAAGCCTTCCTCCCACCAGAACGTCAGAATGCCTTATGCAGCCATATTCATCGGATTCGGCTACATGGAACAGTCCCAGCCTTATCCGTTCAGAGACTACTGGGGCATGTGGCTGCTGCAATTACCATTGTCCCGTATGCCAGACAACGTATGCGACCCATACAACTGTTTTTCAACGCTGCTTTTCAACCGCAACAAGATCCTGCCACCAAGCCGATTCGGATTCCATCTGCAATCCTTCACACTTTAACGTGGTGGACCATCACAGACAACCTGTCGATCGGTGCCCCGTTTCGACCACCTCAGCCAATGACAACTCTGTACACCGATGCATCCCTCCTTGGATGGGGTGTGGCATGTTCAGAACTTTGGGTCCAAGGTACTTGGAACCGACGAGAGGCGAGGAAACATATCAACTTCCTGGAACTTCTGGCGATTTTCAATGCCCTCAAGGCTTTCAAGACTGTGTTATGCCGTCAAGTTGTCCAAATTGCATCAGACAACATAGCGGCAGTTTTCTGCATCAACAAGCAGTGGGGCACAAAATCCCCAGCCTTAGCACGCCTATCAATGGACATTTGGGACTGGTGCATACTGAGGAACATCACGCTTATGGCAGTTCATCTGGCTGGAACCGACAATGTCGAAGCAGATACATTAAGCAGACAGATGTTAACAACCCATGAATGGGATTTGGACAAACAAATTTGCGAGAAACTCTTCCGCCTGTGGGTTATCCGGACGTGGACCTGTTCGCCACTTGAGAGAACAGCCTGTGTGCCCTATACTGTTCCAGAGGGGGCATCGGGCCGGGATCGATGGGGCATGCTCTTATGGTCCCTTGGAGCAACATGACTTTTTATGAGTTCCCCCCAATTCCACTCCTGGCAAGAGTGGTTGCGAAAATAGCCCAGGACAGGGCCACGGGGATACTAGTGACTCCGTGGTGGCCGAGACAACCATGGTTTGCCACTCTTTTGCTGCTGTCCAGAGGAACGTTTCTTCATCTACCAACTCTTCCGCATGTGTTAACACAACAAGGAGGAGCAATCCGTCATCTGGATATACTATCTCTGAAGCTGACGGCATGGCGGATCACCTGATTCACGCCACTGAGTCGGTACCAGGGACACCTCACTCTATGGGTGACCTTACTCAACAGACGGTATATGCGGCCCCGACTTCGGATTTGACAGCAACTGCCACAGTACCGATGCCTACGGACAGAGAAATTCAGGCGATTCTCGAATCTGCATTGAAACCGTCCACTCGTCATTCCTATACAGCTAAATGGAGAAGATTCTCCTCTTTTGCAGAGTGCCATTCCTTTTCCCCTGGAACAGCTTCAGTCACCAATATTTTACAATTTCTTTGCATTTGCATCATGAGGGACTTAAACCATCATCCATCAAAGTTTATGCAGCCGCTATATCCCATTATCGTGGCACTATCCACGGATTATCAGTCTTCTCTCAACCGCTGGTTCGGCGTTTCATTAAGGGACTACAAAATTTACATCCGTCTATTCACCCTGCCATGCCAACGTGGAGTCTTTCTGTAGTGCTCCAAGTGCTTACCAAACCACCGTTCGAGCCTTTAGCAACTGTGGACTTACGCCTGGTGTCATGGAAAACTGCCTTTCTCGTAGCAGTTACATCAGCACAGAGAGCTAGCGAAATTTGTGCTCTCCGCATAGACCCACCATTTCTGAACTTCCATAAGGAAGTCATCCTTCGGATGGATTTCTCTTTTTTACCCAAGGTGGCCACACCATTCTACCTGAATCAGGACATCGTTCTGCCGGCGTTCTTTCCATTGCCCTCGACCCCGATAGAACATGCTCTACACACGCTTGATGTTCGCTGTTACTTGGCCTTTTACAGATCCCACACTGAATCTTTTCGTACTACTAATAGACTTTTTGTTAAATACTCCGAGCAAAAAAAGGGATCACTGATATCATCTCAGAGACTCTCTAATTGGATCACCCAGACTATTGTCCTGGCTTATCAGCTATCGAAAATAGACTTACCTGTCTTTCCAAGTGGCCACTCTACACGAACAGTAGCAACCTCATCCGCTTTTGCCGCAGGGGTTTAGCTGCAAGACATCTGCAGAGCTGTGATCTGGGCTGGTCCATGTACTTTCGCCAAGCACTATTGGCTTGGTGTACGTGCCAGACAAGAGTGCTCTTTTGGTAGAGCCGTTCTCTCATCCGTTGTTCACTGACGACACCTCCCTCCTCCAACTGTAGTAAGCTTGCGAATCACCCATATGTGTGATGCAGAGAGGCCACGATGAAGAAAAGCAGGTTGCTTACCTGTAACTGATGTTCTTCAAGTGGCCATCTGTGCATTCACACAACCCACCCGCCGGCCCCACTCGGTGTCGGTGAGAGGATATTGTTTTTCTGGGTACCGTACTATAACTTGCATCAGTACCATTTGGGCTATGTCGCTGGGTGGTTATTGTTTTCGGTACCATACTATAATTCACATCAGTACCGTTCGGATATAATTGTGTTTTCTCATTACTTTTATTCTTAACCTCTAGAGGGTGAACGTGCGGTCTTCAAGACTGAGTAAAATGGTGGACACTCCACTCTATTTATACCATGAAGGGGGAGGGGAGCGGAGTTTTCCCGCCAAAACCCGTTAGCTTTCTAATCTTCTGGCCTAGGCACTGCGCAGGCGCAGCAACCCATATGTGTGAATGCACAGATGGCCACTTGAAGAACATCAGTTACAGGTAAGCAACCTGCTTTTTCATGCTAATCCTCTTGCTGTGATTAGTACTCCAGGACACAGAGTACTCCACATCCAAACACAGAGACTTTAGCAGAGCCCAGCTATTCACACAAGGAAAACTGTAATCCATTTCCATAACAGCAATGACTTCAAAGGGAGAGTTGCATTCAAACATCCTCAGGGAAGATTCACTGTATTGCTACACATAACTGTTTGTATATAAACATTTGAAAAAGCAAACACACACATGCAAGCATGCGCACACACAAGCAAGTGCCTTTGAGAACAGGACTTCCAAATCAGCAGTCACCCAAATTTCCTCTTGGATCCTTTCATTCTGTACATACATACTTACTCCTTGGCATGTCAGCCATTGGGATAAAAAATATGGAAACCTTATCCTGGCAACTCAGAACTGTTAACATTGTATGAAATTGGGAATGCAAGCAACCTGAACCATTCAAGCAAGCATGACTTGATCCATTCTCTAATTCCCTTATTATCAACACTTTCCATTTACTTTCAGAATCTATCAAATGTTATGTAATCAAGCAAAAGACCTAATCTTCCTCCCATGACACTACAAATAATTGAAAACGATGTTGAGCTTATCCTCTGGGAGCCTTAAACACAAATTGTGCTGAATACCTTTCAAGATTTTCATGTCATTATCAAACATTACAGACCTCATGCTGTTCATCCTGTTTCAACAAAGGAAAATTAATGAAGGTTTTTATTAGTTGACATTACCCTGACAGGGATAAATAATATTAAATATCAAGGCTCAGCATCCTGTGTTTGCAGAAGCCTTGATGAATTTAGCACTGCCCCTGCGGCTGCCTAGACACCTTTCTTGATCTGTATTATTATTTAATATTTTTAACCCCACAAGCCACATTCAACCCTAGCCTGCAAAATAAGCTCTAGGGGTTGTTTGCTTCTTACCATGTATTTTTGTGCGCGCTCTCTCTTTTTCCTCCTCTCAATTTTTTCCTCTATGTAAATATACAGAGGCAATATACTTTTTCCTGGACCTACACGATGCCAGGCTGGGAGCTATGTGGAAAAGAGATCAGGATGCATTTGATACAGCCAATACAAGAGATCCAACAGAATATATATTAGGAGACCAGACCAAAGATGACATTGAAGCAAAAGTGCCTTCCAGCAAAAGAAATGAAGCTGGAAGGCACTAGGAAGAAAGGAACAGTTGGAATCTGTGGCAAATCAGTTACCAGTTAGCAGAAAGGAAGCCTGAACTGAGTGACACATCAGCTTTGTAGAACTAAAGCATTTCAGGGAGAAGGGAGTGGTGGAATAGATCTTGCTATGTAATTATATAAAAGCATCCCTAGACATTAGCACTGTTAAATTATTGTCGATACAAAATGCTTCTTGTTTCATAGAATCTTATCAGGTCCAACCCCCATCATGCAGGAGAAAATGACAGCATCCCCAGCAGAGAGTTATCTAGCCTTTGCTCTGTAGTTCCAAAGAAGAACTCACCACCTCCCAAGGCTGTCTTTTGCACTGTTAAATAGCTCAAATTCCTAATATGTTTCTCCTAATGTTTAGCTGAAATTGCCCTTCCCTGCATTCCCCCCCCCCCCATTTTCTGAGACAAAGGAAAACAGAATAGGGTATGCAGGAGCACAGGTGACAAAAATGTTAAGTGGAAAAATGCTAGCTAACTGAAAGAACTGGGAAAATAGGAAGGAAAGACTACATGGAAACAGGTAAAATAAGACTCAGTTCAGTCTTAGTGAAAATAGAAAACATCCTCCAGGATACCACTGTGGTGGTAGGGGAACTGAGCCAAAAAGGCAGGGACCGCATCCTTGAGTGTGCACAGCGACAGCAGGGGACGGGCTTCCCACCCAAAGACTCTCAGCAATAAACCATTCTGAACATGACTCCAAGCATGCGCAGAACATATCTGTGATGCACACAGAACATGAAGAACATAACCAGCTCATTCAACCATTCTTCAAAATAGCTGGTTTCAAAACCCCTCACCATCCTGGCCACTCTCTTCTGAGCATGCTCTGGTGAGTCAATGCTCTTCTTAAAAATGTGTCACGACTGGACAAAGTGGTCCAGATGTGGCCTGGGAAATGCAGAAAAAGCGGAACTATTACTTATCTGGATGCTGTGATTTGGTTCAGGCAAACAGAAACTCTTCATGCTGATTCCCATTATTGTATGATGTGACTTATTATATGTAGGTGTTCCAAATGTTCTTTCAGTACTCTTGTTAATTGCACCTTTATTTCATCATATGCTGAAACTTCTAACATGTGCATATGTATGCATCATAGCAGGGTTGCTAGTACAACGTGGCTTAGGCAGGTCACGTTCCAGTTGTCGGTCCATTAACTACGAACTGGCAGAACAGTCTAGGCCATAGATTATCCAGTCATATCCTTTCCCTATGTTTGCATTTATATCACATGAGGTGGTCCACAATGATGTGCCAATCAATTTATTACTTACAAAAGTGCATCTCTGTTACGTGGAAGGGCTCAGAAGGCAAGTCATACTGAACATTCTGTTTTTGCTCATTTGTGGTCACGTGCAACATTCCAGTCATGTTTTAATTATGAGAAAAACAAGGCCTGAGTTATGCCACAGAGAAGGATTTAATCACCACTGTTCTAAGAAAACCCTGTAATTACAAAGGATGCAGATCCACTAAAATACCCTCAGAAATAGTGAAGTTTTTCAGTTGTAGTTCCTAAAGGCTACAATCCTATGTCCAGCTGGCATGCTTAAAGTCTGTTTAAATCACAACCGTTTTTAATACTATCCACCATGGCATTCCTTTGGGGCATCTTTCAGGGACAGTAATTGGGGGCACCCTTTTATAGTAGTTGTGGTCTCACCAGGCTATTCAGTTCTGGAAGGTGCTGCTGGGGGACCACTGCTCAATCCCATGTCCTTTGACTTATCTGGTTCCCCGCTTTTAATGAAACCACTGGGAGAGTTATCTGGCCATATGGAGTTAGCTGTCATCAATATAATAGCCAAATGATACTTAGTTCTTTGCCCTCTTTTTATCTAATCACAAGGAAGCCAGGAGAGTCTGAACTGCTTACTGTCAGAGAACAGAGATGAACTAAATGTGGGCTATCTAAGCTAAGCAAAATTCAGACACAATAGAAATGCTTTTGATAAGTAGGAAAGTTGATCCAGATTTCAGGGTGGAACCTGTGCTGGAAAGGGCTGCATGCTCCCAGAAGAATCAGGTTTGCAGCCTGCGAGTGGAGTGCTCTGGTACCTGGCTTCCCTTCCTGACGTAATGGCTGTGCTCAGGTGTGCCTTTGCTCACTTTCAGCTTGTGTGGCAGCTGCACCTTTTCCAGAACACAGATCTGGCCAATGTCACTCTCTCCTTGTTGATATTCAAATTGAGTTCTGCAACTCCAGCAGATTCAAACTGTAGCAGGCAACGTGTTTTCTCATTTTTGCTTTTCAGAACATATCACACTATTTACTTACAATAGATTCCAACTGCACTAGCTTCTGGGCAAAACTAAGGGTGTCTTCTCCAGAAAGAACTACTGTATTCTGTGTCAGAGACCTAAAGCTGTACTACTTTGAGAGTGGATAGAAGATAACTTCCTTGCTCCATCCTCCACTGGCAAGCCTTTCCTGAGGTTGAAAAACATCTCCTGAGGTGAGTAGGATACTCTTGAATTGGGTAAGGGATGGAAGACTGACAGGCAATTTAGGTGAAGGCACCTTCTTGCAACTAAGACTTTATTCTTTCGACTGCTGTTTTCCCGCGCCCCATTTAGCTTGACCCCCACTTTTATCCCCTTCCCTTGTTGTTTTCCCTGTGTAAGAAATTAGATTGCAGGCTTCCAAGAGCAGCGACTCTTGTACTCTGTAAATTGCCATGCATACTGAGGGTGCAATAAATAACAGCATCTCTTTCTTAGACTACAAGTGCACAATTGCAAAACTACTTGTACATCAGCATCTTTGTAAGCAGCCTTAATGTTATTCATGTGCACTTATTAGCAGTGCGTTTCTGGGCTAAATCGTATTCCGTCTCCATTAAATATACTTAGTGGTCAACATAACAGAGGCAAAATTTGTCAGGCATTACCACCCAGTCATATAAAATCTACCACAGTCTTACCCATACTTGGAAATAGGAAATGACTGTGGTGTCTCAGTTTTTACTTTCCAGGAACTACTGGCAAAAGCTAATTTCCTGAAATCATAAGCTCACACAGATGTTTTGATTGGGTGCTAAGATTCAGCTAGAAATTATTTGGTGCTGCTTCATAAGATCTTACTGAGAAAGATAACTTTAAAACTTACATCGAGACATTCTGACCATGTGTTCTCTTCTCATTACTTCTGATGTCATATATTCAAATCCATTCACAAACTTCACATACATTTCCTGGTATTATCAGAAAATGAAAAACTATGGTCATTTTTTTAGAGCTGTGAAAGAATCCAGATGTTTACATTTTTATGAGTTATATATTCTAAAGAATCTAGCTCATCAAATTATGCCTTGGTGTTTTTTTCCTCACATCCCTGGAATATAAAAGATTAAAGCTCAGATCCAGAAAAAATTCATGTATTCTCATATAGTGAGACATCTTACATACTTAAATAGTGTAGAAGTCATTATATGAATGTTAGAACTGCATTCCAAAAGCACTGCTAGTTTAAAAAAAAAAAAAGGCCAAGTGTCAAACAGTACTGAACCAACTTTCCAGGTTTCTTTCACTTTTCTGCAAATGTGTATGTGTCATGAATTCAATGATCACTGCAGTTCAAAATTCTGGAAGAGCAGGTCTGCTTAATGTCATATACAAATTGCAACAAAAAATTCAGAAGATTATTGGACAGAAGTCAAAATGATGCTTTAATTGCTCTTGGGCCTTAATTGTGCCATTGTACAATGAGGATTTTTTTCTGTCAGGTACATGGAAAGTTCAACAAATGCTGATTTATTGACCAATTATTGACTAAGTAGAAAATAGTACACTGGTAGATGTCCATAGCACAACAGAACTTTCTCCCTCTCTTCTCCTGACTACAGGTCTGTGCACATCCCAAAAATCTGGACAGTTGATTACTTCTTTATGTCTGTATTCTCCAAAAAACACAAAACAGCATTTTTACTCAAAACAAAGAATGAGAAATAGTGATTTACAGCTGCCAGCCAACATGCTTTATTATGGTTGGAAAGGATTTGAATTTGGGTTTCCAAGACGGGCCATTGCAACATGCAGCAACAGAATGGTACAAAGCAACATGATGCAAAACTCATGCATACCAGACATTTGTGCTGTTCACAGGTTTGAGAATAAGTGGTTCATATCATCAAGCTAATGCATTTTCTGCAACTCTTTCAACGGTCCCTATATTTATACAACCAATTCCATTTCACAGGCAGCACTCAAAAATTCTTTTGCCATTAGTCAAGGACACCTTCTGGCAAGCTCTCTAATTGTTTTGGCCTAATGCAATTATCAATTTCAATTTAGCAGCATTGTTATTTACTTTAGTAAACCTTACATACTCAGAGCTAAATGGCACAATATTAATTTCTGCTTTTCTTTGAAGTAAATAAGTTTTTCCTTAACCCTTGAATATTTCTACAAAATCATCACTGGCATGAAAAATGTTTCTGGATGGAGGCAATGCTATGTACCCAAAAAGATAGATTACAAGAGGCAGGAATCATGGGAGAAGACAATACCACAAAACATTATTTTGGGATCACATCCTGTTCCACAAGCAGCAAACCATTACACAGCATCCAAAATCCTACCTCCTGACCAAAACATCCTCACCACCTTAAGATCATGAATGCAAAGCTGCAAGAGAGACTCCAGGCAGCCACACAAAATAGTGGTGATAATGATAATATCTTTGAGCAATACAAAACTTCAGTCTTTGGAAGCCCAGATAATCCTTTTGTAAAAGAAGGCAGGTAAACATACCCTTTAAGACAAACACAAAAAATGCAATATGTTGATTAGTTTCTGAGCATGTAAACACTTATTTCTTTACCTGAGCATCTCCCCTCCAAACTTCTTTGGAGGCAAAAGCAAGAAGCAGTATATACTATATAACATATAAATTGATTTTATGAAAGCCCACTGAGAAGCTAGAAGAACTGGATATGTCAGGAGTAAGCAGAGTCATAAGTTCTGACTTAACAAAAATCTTCCCACCCTGCAAACAACCACAAGATATTTTTAAAGGAAAAGAAATACCCCAATTCCCAATCCAAACAGGTTTAAAAATAGGGATGGCACTGCAACTCTAGCCACTATAAAATGGTTCGAGGGAGAAAAAGCCACTCACCAGCACAAAATGTTTTGAGAAAAATATAAAATGACCCAGCAGAAAAAACGGCTTTTGTATTAATTGCAATAAAACAGCAAGACCCCCAACCACAAATAAAACTAAATAAAGAAACACAGAGAACCTGAATCAAAGCAAATAAGGCCACATGTGAACACATTCCCTAGAATAAGGCCTACTGAATTCATTGTGGCTGACTTCTTAGTAGACATACATAGAATTTGACTGTAAATTTAAGTTGAAGACACTTTCTGCAAATACTTCCAAAGTCATACCACTAGAGACTCTGGTTTTGCTAATGTGGCTCTTCCTGTTGTAGACTATTAATTACATAAAATTAGCAAGGAGTGAAGAATGGTAGTCAAAGTGGTCAGTATCTAAGCTGTGTAAGAGTCACTGCTCTAAAGCACCAAAATTTGCTCAAACTTATACAAGTGAAACACCGACACACACAAAAAGAGATGCTTGAAGAATAATCTCCTTCTCTAAGAAAAACAAGAGAACTTGTCTGCATCTTATCTGACTCAGTGTATGTGTCAGCCAGACTCACCAAGGAGACCCTTACTAACTTTGAATACTTAAATGTGAGTGATAAAAAGCAAGTCATATATCTGTAACACACACGTGAATTAAAGACTGGCCTATGACACAGCAGACACATGTAAAAGTGCTGTAAATTCCTCTCCAAGGAAAAGGTATTATCATTAAATAAGGCATTCCCACAGAGATGTTAATTAATGCTGGTGCATTTTTATCACAGATTTTTTTTGCAGCAGCAGCAGCGTCCATTCAGGTGCATCAGACAGCCCTCTGTATGAACACCTTGCCATGCTACACTGGCCCGGCTTAATCATAGATATGAGCAAAACTGGCATATTGCTGTCTACAAAACAGATTGCAAACAAATGGCTCACAAAAGCCTCTTTTTTCTGTTGTTTTTTCCGTTGTTTTTTTCCTTTTTGAAGTACATGTAGTCAGATATGACTGTCAATATGAGAAAAAATATTTTAAAATATTAGAATAAATTTTGGCCACACAAGGTCACACAGATATAAAAAGAAGAGCGGGGGAGAGGGAGGGAGAAAGAGAGATTGATTTGGCTGGTCACAGACTAGAAACATTAAAAATGGCACCTCACAAATAAAAGTTGTCAACATAATGGCAAGAGGTTTTGCTGACATCTGAACATTTCTGCAAAGGCTGAGCTGGCACTGTCTCTCTTTCCTCCCCTTAAAGCTTGCAGGAAAAAATTAGCTGTCTTGACTTACATAGGAATGAAAGTCCTCCTGCTGAGAATCATGGAGGACAAGTGTGTCTCCTCTTGCAACTGCCAAGCACCCTCTTTCCTTGAGGCCGGAGGTGCCGGGATTGATTTGGACATTTAACCAATCAATTCTCAGGCAGATGCTTTTCCCCTCCCAAGGTAAGTCTCTTGATGAACTGTTTTATTGGCCTACATAGAAAGAAACACCACTGCCAAAAATCGGCTGGAAAGGGGGCAACCCCCACCTTCCCCCTGAAGCCAACAACCCTGTTAACCTGCTTCACTCTGCAGAAAATGCTGTTCCCTCTCCCATCTCCTTTCCTCAGAACAAGACACTTCAAATGTAAACAATAAAATGAGCACCTTCCCTAGGGAAGGAGTGTAATTGTTACCAGCTGCTGTTGCTGCTGAATTTTTCTGGGCTGCTCCTCCACAGCCACTGGTTTTTCATCACTTCCTTTCTTTCTCCCGCCCCTTCCCCCATTTGCCAAATTGGGCACATGTGGAATCTGTGATGGCTTCACTACATCCTTAGCATCCCTTAGCACTGACCTGTACAATGTCTAATGCAGCTGGCCATAGAGATGTGCATGGGCCCTGGTGGCAAGTTACTGCCAAGAACACTCCATCATTAGGATTACCAGTTCACTTTTGGGACTGAGACAGAAGGCCAGGTAGTCCCAGAAGCCTGAGCCCCAAAGCAAAAAAGTGGGGCCCAGGCCATAGGAGAGGCTTCCATGCCAATCCAGGATGTTTTTAAAGAATTACTTTACAGCTATTGTGTACAAAACTGCCAGAGGCTACTTAGCTTACATCATTGCTACTCTTGATGCAATCAGGAAAGGAAAAGAGGCTGCAGTGGCCTCTTTCCCTCAGCCCAGGGATATCCTTCATCAACACCTCCTTTCCGTAATTTCCCATGCTGATCTGGACAAGATGGATGGTGGGAGTGGCTTCCAAACTCCCTTGCAACCCATCAGTTATAGGGTTCTGAGATGGTTTGTAAGCCCCAGTGCCCACCTTGTCGCATTCAAATGACACAAAGATCTGCACACAGCACAAGGAACTGTGCAGCTGAAAAGGCTTGAGATTGGCATGTGTGAAGTGAGAAGAAGGCACCGAGGCTTCTGTTTCTCCCCCAACTATGTGAATCCAGTCAAGAAGAGATCAGAAAAATCCTATGGCCCCAGGATATCTGCCTAGGGAGCACAGGACTGCAGCCGTAAATTTCTGCCAAGTTTGCCTCTGGACTGTAAACAGCATGGGGTGGAAAACTGCACACAGCAGTGTGTAACACTTGGTGCTGCCCTTAGCACGCAACACCACTAACTGTCTCAACTGGCCTCAGTCATCTTCCCAGAAGCAAGACTGTGGAACAGTTATTGCTTTTGGCAGCGGCTATGTATGCATATGCATTTTCTTTCCCACAGAAGTATAACTGTCAACTTTGATGTGCTCAAGGTTGAACTTGTAATGATCTCTACGTGGAAACCTCTTAAAAGCTAGCTTCCATGTGCTAGCTGCTCCACACAATGACCATATCATGTAGAACAGTTATGCCCTTGACTGTGGAAAATGTTCACAATTCTGCTAGCAGCGGCAAGCAATGGGTTATAGCCATTTAGAATCCTACTCTGAATATACCCGTTGAAATGAATGGCACTAGCATTCATCAGACTAGCATCAGATATAACCCACTATCTGATAGTATTGTGGAAACTGGGCAACTGGAATATATACAACTGGGCAACATACCTGGTGAGCATTCTAGAGGCTTTGGTAGAGTGTTAAGCAGAAGCCATACAGAGACAGTTTCAGGTAACCATAATATAGTAACTGTAATATTGATTAGCCCTGATAAAACCTATTTGGTGGGATCAACTACCAGTGTGAATTAACTCTTAAACTCACTATTGTGCAGAGCAAGGTTACTGCCTAAGAAAGCCTTAATGTAGTTCTATTTGTAAAAGCACTCGTTAAAACTCTGTACACATCAACGCCCAACAGGGTAGAATCCATTAGCAAACATATTCCCAGCTGTTAGGAATATTGTACCAAAAGTAGCCTCTAATCAACGATTATTAGACAGGCTTAGCGGAGCAGAACAAAGTAGGCTTTTGAGAGCAAGTGTCCTGTGGTGATTAAAGTTTTGGACCCAGGAGATCTGGGTTCTAATTCCCACTCAGCCGTGAAGCCCACTGAGTGATTTTGGGCCAGTCACAGACTCTCAACCTAACCTACCTCACAAGGTTGTTGTGGGATGATCTGGAAAATAGGAGAAGCCACCCTGGATTCCTTGCAAGAGGAAGAAAAGTGGGGTGTAAATGTAATATAAATTTGTATAAGAAACATATTGTGCAATCAGTGAGACTTGAAATATTATTCAGCATATGCTCTAATCCTTTCATAAATGCATTATAGATTCCTATTTTCTTCAACTTTCCAAATAAATTTGGCAGTTTTCATAGCAAGATCTTTCAAAAGGGACTGGTAGAGATACCAATAATTGCAATGGTTAAGTTTCTGAAGCACCATCCACAGAGTTGTTAGCAGCCTGTATTAAGCCTCAAGTCAGCTGTAGGAGGCATTTAATCCCAGAAGGAGCATGTGCCATTTAAAAATTATTCCACGTCTTCCTTTTTACACCTGAGAATGAACTTCATTGTTCTACAGAACTGCATTTGCTGGCTTTTTTGTGTGAAAATTGCATGAGAAGTCTGATGACTGAATCCTCTGACCATTTAAATCATTCTGAGAAAACCCACTGAATCCCCAGAGAGTTCCCAAGAACAATCAAGTCTTGCAACAAGGAAGTAAAAAAGGAAGTGCCAACCCAGTGGAAATTTATTTATTACATGTTTGAAGACTGCTGAAATAACACAACTTTTGCTTCATAGGCAAACATGGCATATACCAAAGCACTTGAACTAATCTAACTTTAAAAGAATAAACTTTATTCAAGGGGGGTTTTGGGCTTTTGTTCTTTTCACATTACCATTAAAATAGAGGGGGGAGAAAAATGTACCATGGAAATTTAAAACACATATGCCATCAATGCTCTTTGACTCCTTGCAGAAAATTGACTCAATGGTGCTATGCGGTTCAAACTTACTGCAAAAATTTTGCTCAATTATTTTTTCATGTTCCTGTTGTTCGGAAACCCAAGTCCCAAAAACAACGTGTGAAAGTAAGCTTTGCAACTGATTGAAACAGACATAAAATAGTCTACATTACATGCAATGCGTATAACAAGATCTTCCACATGTTGTACTACATGTAGTTCCTCAGCTTTGACATTGCAAAAGGTGGAATGGAAGCATAAATGTAACCGCAGGGTGCTTCCAGAAGGAGAGCTCCAAACAGAAGATTTGTGTGGCTGTTCCATCCTTAACAGACTTCTACAGTATGAAAAATTGAAGTGCTGGGAAAATAGGGGAGGGTTAGGAGTGAAAGATGACAATGTAAAGTTCTGTGAATGAGATGGGTTGATGAAGCACCCCAAAACAGATCAAATGTATTTTTGTAAGTTTCAAGTGCCAATCAATATCACTTTTTGTGCCAAAATCAACTGCTGTCATCAGAACTATCATTATTTGTTGAGATACCAATGTTTGAAAAGTAGACAGCAGGTAACCAAATATTTAATGACTGCTATGCAACCTAGCACAAAATGGCAGCATAAAAAATATGGTGACACAAGAATCCAGTGCAATGATCATGAACTCTAAACTGAAAAGCAGAGGTAGTTCACGTATCTTTAATCTCTGAATCTTCAGGTGACTGCAAGGAAAGCATAACAGAAGTGAATGTGGACTTTTTATTTTTTCAATATCATTTGCAAAGCAAGAATTTGTACATCTCTCCAATAGACCCCTATATATACCACAAATGTGGGTCAAATTTACACATCTCTATAAAGTATTGCTCTCTCATATCTTACACAAGAAGAAAAGAAGACAACCCCTGTCTTCAGCACTTTCTGTGTAACATTAAATGCTTCTACGTCTATTGTTTTTCGGTGTCGATCCTGCTGTCTGGGTCTCCCAGGCACTGTCGTCCAACACATCTGGAGGCCACCAATTTGAGAAAAGCTAGACAAGATGTTCGATATCTTACAATGATAAACTATGAAAAATTATCCCTCTGCTTGTCCAAAATACTGATATTTATGTTTGAGAGTCTCAAAAACAATGATCAGATATCCACATCTCCCTATATTTAATCTTGACGCCTTCTCTGCATGCCAGCACCATCCTGTTCTGTCCCACATCACCAAGTGCCACAAGACTTCACTGCAGTCCCTGGGATACCTTTCACGCACATGAAGCTGTGTGTGAAAAACAGAAAGAACAGGGCACATGAGCTGCAGCTGTTTGAGCACTTGGTATGACAAAAAAGTCTGTGATAAGAAGAGCGGTGCAGGATCCACAAGGTGACAAAATGCTTCACTTCAGTAGGAATGTTTCCTTCACATGGCAGATAGATCAGGTAGGAGGAGCAAAGAAACACCCCAGGCAAAATGCAAAGAGGCCAATGTGACTTTTGCAGAGAAATGCTTATCCTGGGCAAATAGCCCGAGGCCTTCTATGGTATTTTATTTGCCTCCAAGATGCAACGTTTGTATGGGGAAAATGGGGAAAGATTGCAACTTTTCTCTTTTCCAGGTGTTAAACTGCATAGGTTTGATAAATGCCGGTGAAGATCATCTCACACAGTATTGCTATCACTGTCAAAAAGAGAGCAAAGTTTGCACAGGCTTGTAATTTCTCACTGCTTTTTCAATTATCTCCACACACTGGCATGATAGACTTCTAAAATCAACAAATGTGCAGTCTATTGTTGGAAAAAATATATCTTGGCATGTTTGGTGTGCTGGAGAACAATTCAATTAAACCAAACATTGTAATGTTCTGTGCCAGAAAATAAGAAATCATCAACTACTATAACAACTTATACTTCAAAATTATGTTTTGGTTACAGCTTGCATATATCCACCATGAAGCTATCGTGTACGAAAAAGCAAATTCACATTATAGCAAATATGAAATAGGTAACAAGATCAGATGTACTGGGAATAGTCATTCCAGCATTTCTTTTTCACTGACCACAAGCCACATGCCTCTTGAAGGTCACAGCAAGCAGCTCATGAAGGTAATTATATCCTGTTGTTCTGGTCTTCAGAATACCTGGTACACAGATGTATTTTATGGAGCTTCGTTTAGCTATCATGGTTAATTGTCATTGATAGACCTATTTCCCAAAAACTTATCTACTCTTCTAAAGCCACATATGATAAAAGCCATCCCTGTAACTTTGTAATAATGATTTTTCATAAGGTAATTATGTTTTTATATGTAACAGTCCTTTCTTTTGTTCATCCTGAGCCTAGCACTGATCAACTTGGTTAAGCAAGGCAAGATTCTTGTAAATTTCTTCCCTTATTTTTAATGTATGTAAAACTATTTACATACATTCTTTCCTTCTTTTTTAATGTATGTAAAACCATCTATTTGTTAAAGGACTGTGTTGTTGTTCTTTTATATTTGATTGCTTACTTATCAGGTCAAAAGTACTTTTGTAAGTGTTTATAGTCATATTCCCTTTTTCTGAAATTGCTACATGAGCTAAAATTTAAAATCTCTTCAGAAGGTGACTACTTTAAAGGCCTACTAAATCCCAAAGAAGGGCAATGCCAAAGAATGTTCAAACTACCACACCATTGCACTCATTTCATATGCTAGCAAAGTTATGCTCAAAATCCTACAAGCTAGGCTCCAGCAGTATGTGGACCAAGAACTACCAGAAGTACAGGCAAGATTTCGAAGAGGGAGAGGAAATAGAGATCAAATTGCCAACATACGCTGGATCATGGAGAAAGCTAGGGAATTCCAGAAAAACATCTACTTCTGCTTCATTGACTATGCTAAAGCCTTTGATTGTGTGGATCACAACAAATTGAGGCAAGTTTTTAAACAGATGGGACTACCAGACCATCTTATTTGTCTCTTGAGAAACCTATATGCGGGTCAAGAAGCAACAGTGAGAACTGGACACGGAACCACTGATTGGTTCAAAATTGAGAAAGGAGTTTGGCAAGGCTGCATACTGTCACCCTGTCTATTTAACGTATATGCAGAGCACATCATGAGAAAGGCAGAGCTAGATGAATCACCAGTTGGAATTAAGATTGCTAGGAGAAATATCAACAACCTCAGATATGCAGATGATACCACTCTCATGGCAGAAAGTGAAGAGGAACTAAAGAGCCTCTTGATGCAGGTGAAGGAGGAGAGTGCAAAAGTTGGCTTGAAACTCAACATTAAGAAAACTAAGATCATGGCATCCGGTCCTCTCACTTCCTGGC
>NW_025335589.1:19079262-19127699 GCF_004798865.1 Varanus komodoensis | reverse complement strand
TGGAGGAGAGTGCAAAAGTTGGCTTGAAACTCAACATTAAGAAAACTAAGATCATGGCATCCGGTCCTCTCACTTCCTGGCAAATAGATGGGGAAGAAATTGAGGTAGTGAGAGATTTTATTTTCCTGGGCTCCAAGATCACTGCAGACGGGGACTGCAGCCAAGAAATTAAAAGACACTTGCTCCTGGGGAGGAAAGCTATGGCAAATCTAGACAGCATACTAAAAAGCAGAGACATCCCCCTGCCAACAAAAGTGCAAATAGTCAAGGCTATGGTTTTCCCAGTTGCAATGTATGGCTGTGAAAGCTGGACCATAAGGAAGGCTGAGCGCTGAAGGATTGAGGCCTTTGAATTTTGGTGCTGGAGCAGACTCCTGCGAGTCCCTTGGACTTCAAGGCGATCAAACTGGTCAGTCCTAGAGGAGATCAACCCTGACTGCTCTTTAGAAGGCCAGATCCTGAAGATGAAACCCAAATACTTTGGCCACCTAATGAGAAGGAAGGACTCCCTGGAGAAGAGTCTAATGCTGGGAACAATAGATGGCAAAAGAAGAGGGGGACGGCAGAGGATGAGGTGGCTAGATGGAGTCACTGAGGCAGTTGGTGTGAGCTTAGATGGACTCCGGGAGATGGTGGAGGACAGGAAGGCCTAGAGGAGTGTTGTCCATGGGGTCACGATGGGTCAGACATGACTTCGTGACTAACAACAACAAGGCAGGAGTCTCACCACTACCTTCTCTGCACACATTCCAGGTATGGCTCCTGCCTGCCCCTCAGTTCCAAGTCTGCTGCAGCAGACCAATAAAGATGCCAAGGTATCAAAGAAGGAAGGAGGATCGGTTGTGCAGTTCACAGAGAACCACTTCAAGCACCACAGTTACTCATAAGCAACCTGTCCTTCTTCATGGCCTCTGTGACTGTGGGTGACTGAAAAGCAAGAGATGTAGTGGAGGGGGGAGACATCACACTATACTGCTGCAACTTATATCAGCATGAGCTCTGGTGTCCAAGTGGTAATGTTTAAGGATGGTAAAAGGACTGAGCCCAGGTCACTGTGCAACACAGTTACAGAAGCAAAATACTACTGAGGAAACTGGCAGAGGCTTATATAGCTAGTTGAGGAACTCTACTTTGGATAAAAGGTTGTAAGCATGCCAGTTGATAGGTGACATATGGATGAAGTGTTGTAATG
Organism: Varanus komodoensis; assembly: GCF_004798865.1. Classification (NCBI taxonomy): domain Eukaryota; kingdom Metazoa; phylum Chordata; class Lepidosauria; order Squamata; family Varanidae; genus Varanus; species Varanus komodoensis. The sequence goes on along the minus strand of NW_025335589.1, from coordinate 19,126,507 downwards.
ACACTAGGTGATCATTTTTGGGTCCTGAGTGATAGATGAGTAAATGGGTAGATTTCCCAAAGGATTATGTTCTACGGGCATAGGATGAAATTGCCCTTCAGGTATCTAGGAAATGAAGCTTGACTTCCATTAAGGAGGTAGTTTGAAGAAAGAAAGATAGTAGTGTGATATGCTGTGTTAAAAAGAATGTTGAGGCAAATTTTGCAAGCAAGGGCAGTACAGCTGGAGCACCTGTGAAAAGTTGGAAATCATTGGAAATCAGTCTCCAACAGTCTCCCATATTTTTAATATGCTTATGTGGATTTGTATGAAACACATACAGCTTTCTGGCAGCTATATATAGGTTTCCACAAGAGCAGATCAAATATCCAAATAAGTATTCATTTGAACATGGGATCTATATGCCACCCATTCAAAGGCTGAAAGAGTTGCACTATAGTGCAACTCAGTCCATTGCACTATAGGAGGTGAGAGTTTTTCTTTCTAATTTCCTAACATCAGTCTTTCAACTGACAAAAGGGGACAGGTGTACCATTTTACTTTCCATTTGTTAACTTCCATGAAGCAAGTAAATAATTTAAAAGATCATATACAAAGCAGAAAAGTATAAAATACAACATTAATCTGTATAACAACCTATTCCCAAAAAGAAACAACTGGACATTGCCAAAACATATGCTTAAAAGTCACATTAACTGTATTGCACTTCCAGCAATTAACTGACGTAAACAATCCCTTACTAAAGGGATGTTGTGGTGTCCAATAGACACAAACGAAAGCTTTTGCTGAATAAGATGCAGCCTAAGATACACTGTCATGACAGGCAGATGCCAAAATGGTCGATTAAGCATTTTGAATTGGTAACCACAGCAATTTCTTAAATTCCCAAATGTTCCCACCGGTTCAAAGGGTTTGGCGACCCCTGCCTTAGAGTACATAGTTTTCTGATTCTTCATGCCAAAGTAACAGTAATAAGGAAAAGCACTTACGTTGTGAGGAGTGTAAGGTCGGCTGTGGCTAAAGGTTCAAAGGGTTTGGCTGTTAATTGTACCATTACCACTGACAAACTCCAGGCCAGGACTGGTGGAGAGATCAATGGATGGAGTTTAGCCAGTCCTTTAAGAAGCAATTTAGTGTGAGGCTGTGCGTAGAGAAAGATTAGTTGGTATACATCATGATTAGCTAATTTGACTGCTAAGTGAACCTGGATTAAAGAAAGAGCTAATTTCTTCTAGCTCTAGGCTTGAAGCTAGTCCAATATATTTGGAATCACCCAGGATTTGGGGTCCAGTTTTGTTGGTAGGAAAAAATTCAGAATGGCCATCCACTTGACAATGTATGAGGCCTGGGTATGAAGTCGGCATGAACCAGTGATTACTTCCAGAAGCCTGTCAGAGAATTGATGAAGTTGCCCATTTTCCATACAGTTAGAAGGTAAGGAAAGAATGAACAGGTTAGGTTGCCTCCTTAGTAAAAACCGGAACTTTCTCTGAGAGCTTGGGTCATGACCAAGTCTGCTGGAGAAATTTATGAGTGAATCTCAGATGTAACATCAAGTACAATAGTCTCTTAAGAGCCACCCCTTTCTTTCCCTGCATTGTAATGTTTATGGGCAACACTCTTTCTGCTTCTTGTATGTGACAGTATGTTTTATTTAAAACCTCCACTCCTATTCTTCAAAGATTCCTCTCAGAGCATAACCTACTACCCTGCAGCCACACAAATAGCTCAGGACATACTGCCAATGCTGCACATAAACAGAGTTAAATAACACCAATATTTTGTATGAAATAGTGCAACCCAAGCAGGTGTCTTTCCAAGTTTTGCATTTCAATATTATATATTCATTTGGAAGGTTCTGATTAGGATTACAGCACCACCTAGTGTGATGCAATATTGTCCTCTGCTCTCTAAAGTAATACATACTAATTTACCTACTAATGTTTTGCCTCTAAAACAGACCTCTGAAAAGATTAAGTTTTATTGTAGCAACCGTACTACCTGTCCTTAAAAAACCAATCAATAAATGTATTGATAATCTTGTATCCTTTTCAGTCTGCTTTATTCTATGGGATTTGTAAAATACTGCAGATTCTGAATGGAGCAACTGAAAGACAGGTTAGGTGTTGACTGACATGAACACAGACCAGTTCATCCAATGCTGTATTTTAGATAGACAGTGTGGTGAAGTGGTTAAAGTAGCAGATTCAAATTCCCATTCAGTCATGCAGTAGATAACTTTTAATCACATTATCTCAACCTAACCAACTTTGTATGTTTGTGAAGATACAATGTTTGTGCACTAATTTATCCAAATTTCAAGAAAAAACAGTGATGTTAACATAAAAGCTTCATTTTTCTACACATTCCACAAAATATTTACATTGGAATTTATATATATATTATTGGCAGTATAATTATAACCTTAGACTTATTCAGAAAAGCAGCCCAATGACTAATGCAATTTCTGGTGTTCACTGTGCATTAAAGTCACATGTCTCATACTCTTTCTATTAATGTCTGACCATTGTTCATACACAGGAAAAAGCAGAAGGGAATGTTTGTAAAATAAATGAGCACTCCAGACAGTTTGAGTTCTATATCTGCATTAAATCAAACTATTGCAAGAATACTTCAAGCCTCATGTGTGAAACTGTTAGAAGATTACCTCAGAATAAAAAAATGCATCAAAAGAAACATTTCATTTATTTCTACTTTGACTATCACAATCAAAAGATCTTATATCAGCCAAAAATGTATTCCACTTAGGATTATAATGAAGATGGTCAAGACATGCACATGAGCAAGAGTGGTTAACCATGTGATGGTGGTTCGCAGCAGCTGCTTTTCAGCCCCTGCCTCTCGCTGGCAAACCACAGACCATATGAAAAGGTCACAGAGGTACTTGTGCCTATGTCAGAGACTCCCACCATGCCACAAGCCTTCCCCCCTCTGCATTTAGTAAGATCTTTTGGCCAGTAAAATCTCTTAACTCAGTACTTTGTTTAAAGATCTACTTTTCCACCAACTGCAATGAAATAGAAGCAGAAGACAAAGAAGACTGTTACAGTTGTCCACCCTGTAGCAAGCACTCATATCCTGAGAGCCAGAAATGTGGTCCAGCTCTTCTTTAAGAAGGAAGAACACCTGAAGGACTGTGTAGTTATCCACGTCCATGGAAAGCATCTCAGTGATACAGAATACATTTTGGCCTATAAAATCCTAAATGGGTTGTGACCAACATATCTGAAGGACCATCTTCTTCTCCCAAATGTTCATCATGTCAGTCATCAAAGACTTTGCTGTGCATCTCTTTGGCTACAGAGGCTTGTAATGCTGGGACATGCAAGAATTCTTCCTTGGTAGTAGTGTCAAGATAACAGAATTCCCCTCTCTCAAGAAATCTGGTTGGTTCCTCTCAATCTTTCCATTGAATAGATTGCATACAATAAGTAGTCAAAACACATGAATTAAAAAAACAGAAGCAGCATTATGTTACTGCATAATACTGTTACAATGGTACAATACTGTAAGTTAATTGCAGTACTTCAGTTGAAAATATATCCCAGGATTTAATAGAATGACACCCATACAGAAAACTGGCCTTCTATTTTATATGTTATCATGTGGAATGATGTTAAGATCTGTCTGCAGAGATATAGATGAGAAGAGTTTGGTATTTCTCAAGCCTGAGAGTTTCCAAGAGCACTGTGTTAAGTAGCATCTTTCAGAAATCCTCATTTAAAAATATTTTATACATATAATTTACTTTTATGTGCACTGACTGCCATTTCCAGAAAAATATTTTTCAATGACTTATTTGTAGCTCTACTTCTAGTGGATTTTGTGTGAGTGCATATGCATGCATGTCCATGTGGTCTCACCCTTAAACCTCCCAAAAAATACAAAATGAATAACCTTATGAACTGTAAATAAATCATGAAACATAGCTATATTTTAGAGGGCAGAAGTCTTTTATAAGGACTCAGCTTTTCCACATAAATTATATTTCAGTTAGTCACAAAAATAACAACTTTGACCGCCAAACTCTGAATACTCTAAGGGAGTGCTCTAAGTCTATTGCATTCCTGAACTGAAGTAAAATAGATCAGCCATCATTTGACAACAAATAAATAAAGCTTATTTAGATAAGTAGCTATTTCAATCAAACTCTGATTGGCATCCGCTTGGATTTTGCTTCCTTTGGAGTGTTATTATGACAACTGTTTTATGAACACAGTTGTAACCCTAGTTCTGTCTATGCAACTTACCTATGTATGCCAAACTGTAGGATGTATCTACACATGGGCATAGGCTGTAGGGTTGCACCTGCTCAGCTCACCCCAGCTTCCATGTACCCATCTGAAGAGATTCTTCTTTCACAGAATAACCCAACAGTTCTTATCAAGTTAAAATGTAGTCAGATATTTTGTGGAGGACAACAGCCAGACAGAAGACACATCTCAGTCCCCCATATCTATCTGCACATACAGATAGATATGTTGTTTGAATACATTTATTATGTACCACCTAGTGGTACTACTACTACTAATAGCAAAAGAAGCAAAAAAGATGAGGTATGGTTGGCTATGTCCTATGACAAGTCTGCTAACTTATGCTAACCCAGAATGTCAGGGTATTTTAACTCTTACTGTGGGTAGCAACTACGTGGAATACTGACCAGAGAACAGGGCTTAAATATGTGAAGGCCCCATTGAACTCCCTCCAAACTATAGAATTAGTAATTTATTTATTTATTATTTTATTATTTTATTTATTAGAATATTTCTATGCCGCCCCTTGCCGAAGCCTCGGGGCGGCTTACAACACAATAAAATACAATAAAATACAAAAATAACAATATAAAATTAAAATTAACAACATAACATAAATATAAAATATAAAAGATTTACTCAAGGTCAGTCATAATCTCTCAGTCTAGCCTTCCTCTCCAAATTAATGCGAAAGCTGCTTTCACCTGGTTAACTAAAGGAGGAGTTTGCAAATGTGACAACTAATACAACGTAACCAGGAAGACCCACACACCCTTCCTACATTCTGAGCCACAGGGATTACAACTGGGAAAGTGAGTTGCCATGCATCTCTGATATACCTGTAGTGAATTAGCTTTGAAACGTCATGAGATTGTTATCTGAACCTATAGCAACTGGTCATCAGCAACATATATTCTGAGGAATGTATCCATTAAACTTTTGCTGTGAGATTCATTATAATATCTAATCTACAGCCTCCTATGTCAGATTCTGCAGTGTATGTCTGTGGGATCCAGTTCACAAGAAGTGGTTCTGGCTATACTCTCAGTTAAGAAGTACCCTGCTAGAATAGACTAGGATCCATCTAGTCCAGGATTCTTCACAATAATTCTTTGCAATAATCAGGAAGAGGACCACAGCCTACTTTTTACCAATTCCTATAATAAGGAAAACTGTTCAGCACTCATTATTATAGAAGAGACTCGCCTGATTCTAATGGGAATTTTTAAAAGTGAGAAATGTGCAGGGCCATCATCGTAGGGAAAGAGCATGAGGAACAGGATATCCTGCCTCCTCCCTATCACGTAATTGCCTACCTAAACAAATACTGCAGTGCGATTTATACTCCTTAAGGTTAATTGGAATCCTTTCCATATTTCCTTTCAAATGAGAAGAAATAGTATAAACATTTTTAAAACGAACAATTTATTACATTCATTTTGGAATTATAAAACAAACCAGTACCTCTGCAAAATATCACTATATTAATAAAACCTACAGTTTATACATACTTAAGCCACAAGACTTGATTGTTTAAAGTGCAAAATGATTTCAAGTATTTAAAATTAATTCTACAATGTCATAATGTTTTAAATGTGGATGTGTATCTTACATAAGCTATATATGCTTGATTAATTATTCTGGTGTCTATTCAATCAAAGCCACAATATGCAAAAAAGGGAGAATAAAAAACATGCTGAGCATACATGTATGCAGCACTGAGATTGTGAGCTTGCAACATAAACATGCAGTTACCAAAAAAGGAAATTTATATTTTAATTGACGTCTGTTTCACTGTACTTAACATATTTATGTCAATATGAAAAATATATTAGTTGGCTGGTTTTTCATCAGCAGTTCCCACACTGGTTGTATTATAAGATGTCTACCTAGAAAGCCAAACAATAACCTGTGAAATGTAGCTTTGGGGATGGGTGTTGATGAAAAGGCTTCCTTGTATTATTTTCATTGCGTTTCCTGCTTGCCTCATCACTAATGATTAAACTGTTGGCTGGAAAATGCACGGTGGTGTCTTCATTATTTTATACTGTCTTAAGAAATTATTTCTTTTGCAACTTGAAGTTACTGTATGGTACCTTGAAAGTAAAATGGGTTACAAGCATGGGCTCTTAAGGGGAAAACCCCATTCTTTCTGCCAATGAGTTGATCCTCATCCATCCCTGTTCCTACCACAGCAGCCAACTTGATTACAACACTGGTAACAGAACAGCATCCCTCCCTCAAGTCTGGTAGCAACAGGTTAACATAAATAAAAGATTTACTACATCATGTCATTACTTATTAAATAAATAGACTACTACTATGGCTTTGCATTATACTTTGCTTTATTATCTTCAGTCTTTGTATTTTACATTTTAACAGTTCTCTATCACGTTAAGTTTTTAATCAGTTTGTGACCTGTTCAGAGAACATTAGTTACATGTAACTTTATATGCATAAAGTAAATAGATGGCCTAAGGGATCAGGGACAGACAATGTAGCACACACAGCTGTCTCGTACACCATTTTACTTCCCCATGCCCACTGTTCAATATGCTACTCACTTGCTGGCTGACTGCTGAAAAAATCTACCATGCAGCAGAGACTTGAGCAGTTTGCATGAGCAGAGCAGTATATGCACATGTGTAATGCATAAGCTTGAGTGTGCATGTTAGACTCTCTTTCCCTGTTCACCTGGTCAGAGCACTTTCTCACCAGCACTGTCAGTAAGTCCTTGGGAGAAGGTAACTGGGTGTAACAGCTGGCCAACCCAGGCTAACTGCAAGCAACCATTCCCACTGCTGAATCACTGGGATGGATTCAGATGGAATTGGCTGGGGAGTGAGGTCTCCTCTAATATTTATAGTAGTTTCATTTTTTTTTCACCTCAAGATATTTTAACCCACCTGGCTTTCATTCCACCATTTTGCTTTGAGAGTGAGAACTCAAATGTACTCAGGACTGTGCTGTTAATTTGGGGTGAGGAACTGAATCTGGATAACAGGTGCTGGCAACTCTTTCCACTCTATGATTTTTGGCTGAACTGTTTGCAGATGTTTGCATCATCTGCCATCAAACTCTATTTTGGCAAAAGAACATGGTTCCTGGTTCTTTTGATATAACTAGTAACACCAATTACTCACTGTGTTTTATCAAGTGGCATATCAGTAAAATAATGTTTCAGCCTTTCTGACCTTTGCTGACATTGGGTGTGGGACAGCAGAAATGGAAATCCTCTCCGCAAATGTTGCTTATACTTCAAATTAGCCTGTACACTAGGGGATAACAACATCTGGCAAAACTCCATGTATTGTCTGAGACATATGAGTAGGTGAAGCTTTGAAATAAGAGTGAGAGACGGTAAAACAGCTTTACAAACACAAAGCAAACTTGAATGTGTTGACAATGAGAAACACTACTGTCCTAATAGCCAATGTTATCAGAAGCTACTAATACAATGTTGGACCAGCATGAGAACAGTTTGTCAGCATTTTTCTGGGTACATGAAACATTAGTAACATTTCAAACCACATTTCAAAAAAAAGTTGTTAAAGTAATCATAGATAAAAAGCTGTTGTGTGTGTTTCACCATACTCCTAATATAGCTAATGTTTGCTTTGCTGCTCTTAATATAAGCATATTCCAATTATGTCAATAGGAATTCAACAATGCATTGGACTACCAGATGAAGTTGGAAGTTGGCTGTTTAAAAGATACAAACAGTATAATTCTACATCTCTGCAGAAAGATTGCTGAATTTCCACACCACTATATATCTCTTTTAAATCACCTTGCTTTATAATTCAGGCAAATCAATAAAACAACAATTAAAATGAAACCACTGGGTTCATTGTCAGAGTTTTTCAGTGTCCAGTTTTCAATTGGCTATCTACTTATTGTAAAAGCCATTTACTTGTATTATCAGCATTTCATAATCAAATACATAGGAAGAACAAAATATGGCAAAAAACTAAAATCAATTGAACATTCAAATGTGAATGTCTATATAACAGATGAGTATAGATGTTGCAATTAGCTTAATTCTCTTTCTGGCTTTGTTTCAGCTTACTAAGTATTAGAAGAAACAAATCTACTGGGAATGAACACCGTCTTCAATTAGGTTCAGTTTGGCAGTAAATTCATCGAAAGCTATTTCCACTTACCTACTGCAAGTGCTGGGAAAAGTGAACTATAGTTATTCATAAATAGTGTTTTCACACTTACTCAACACTTCTTTCCCCAAAGCAACAGCATTTTTCTTGTATTCATTTCTATTTGCATTGGAAATGAAAAATTACTCAAAAGCTAATTTTAGGAATGTTATACTATTAATAAAATAAGTATGGTGTTATTATTATATCCCCACCACCACCACCCTTCAAAAATCTCTGGACAGCCCTTATGTCTGTGCTTTCTCCAAACCATCCTCATAACTAGCAGGGCGCAGCTGTATGAGATCAGTTTGTGCCATGTGAAAAATAAAATGCCACATAAATAAGGGAGAAGAAAGAGGTGGACATCTTGCACTTTTCAACCACGCATTTCTAAGGCTGCCGGTTGAGGCACTTGCCACTGTTTTGTGTGGTAGATTTAGATTCTGTGTGGTGTGCTGCAGGTGCCAGTTCTGCCTGATCTGGGAACAGCTGCTGCAGGGGTCTTCTTCACTGCTATTCTTGTAAGGCTGTCTTCCTTAACTCAGTGTCCAGCAGCTGTATTGGACTGCAACTCCCATCCTTCCCATACAGCATGGCTAATCAAAAGGACTGAAAGTTATAGGAATTGGCAGTCCAAAATATCTGGATGGCACCAAAAGGTTGTGTCCTATAAAACCACTAATGCTTATTTAATCATATGTTTTTAGCAATGTCCTGCAGTTCCCTCTTTTTTGGTTGGAGGTTATTATATTGGAACAGACTTTTGCTGTTTTGTGGTGTACATTTTCATTTACATTATCTGTCTGTTTCTTGGAAATTAAAGCATGGTCAACACAAATGGATTTTCCAGTACCTTTGGACAGTTATAAGACTGCTACTGCAACACAGGAATCATAAAAGCTCACCTCTGATAATACAATGGATCGAAAACTAACAATGCTTTTAATATTTGAGTGGATGGCATAGAGACATCATACTGTATATACAGACATTTATCAATTATCAATTTATTATTGCTGATGTTTAGATTTTGTTTTGAAGAAAACTCAGATTTTTTTTTTACATGAAAGGCTGTTCTAAATGTACAGAATGACTTCCCTGATGTATTTAGCTCTTCCTTTGAAGCGTTTTGCAGAAGATGTTGAATCTCCTGGAAGACTGAGGGTTGCTGAGTAGGCACTCTGACCTCTGCTACTGCTGTTTATTCCATTTTACTCATTATTCATTTTGATGTGCAATACTGACGTTTTCACTGTTTATTGTCTTGCAAGCAGAGTGTATGAAAAGCCAACTGAAAGCAATGAAGTAGAACTTAATTACAAATCACTAAAGTGAAATGGGCAGCTTGTTCCTGTGCATATTTACTTAGGAGTCCTTCCCACTGAGTCTGGAGGGATTCTTTCCTCAGTATATGCATTTAAGTTTGCAACATCACTTAAAATTAAATTTTCTGGATCCTAAATGGAATATTTTAATTTAATGAGGCCAATTTAAAGAATGATGTATTCCACTGATATCTGAAAGTACTGATAAGAATGACAGGATCGTTCCAAAACATTCCAGTATATTTTAAAGAACAAAAGTATGTATTATAAGGTTTAGACATGCATTTATTGTCTCAGTGTAGTCAGTGTGATCAGACTATTCCAGCTACTCCTTAAATATTATGTATGTGTATCCTGGGAAAAATTAGCCTACAAGCAGCTGTACCTGCAGGGAGCAAAGATGTTTCAGCCTGCTGAGGGCACTGCAACCCTTGTACTGTCAAAGCTTGGTACCACTCATTGTCCATGATATGAGCACATGCCCCTGCCTTGGTTCCCCACCATCTAACTAGGGTAGCCAGGTAGTGCAGTAGACGCCACCGTATGTTCCACCGTTCACTACTCCCCCTGCTGCTTATATGGAGTCATTCAGCAATGGGCTACTCTGGAGACCTCAATCCCAGGTAAGCCATTGCAATTGCAAAGGCCCTGAATGCTCCTGCGTCTGCTGTAGTTCCTGTGTGTTGACCATTGTGACTATTGTGTGTTCCTGATCATGTGTGGAAAAGTTCACAACCTCAGTCCAGCACTTAGACACCTCTTGTCTCCTAATGCTACAATGACTTAACAAACAGGAAGGACTACAGGGATTGTTCAGAAAGTTGTATCTGTGCCATGCAGCCCATGAACCTTTCTAGAGGACAGTACTTAATAACAGTACATTCACACTAGTACCTACAGAAATCTAGAAAAGTTTGCAGAAGATCTCAGCCCATATTCCATTAACTTTCTGGTTTGGGGCAACATTCAGTCTGGTTCAAGATTACATGTGAAGGACACACGGGGTCTGGATCTGACACACTTCACCCAATTAAGCACAACAAGAATGAGAGCTGTTTTATTCTCAAGAATACTTCAATCACAACAAAAGTGCGATCGACCCAGAGTGCAAGGCGGAGTTCCCTTTCATACCCTTGCTCACCAGGTAGTGATGACAGATGCCCATTGGACTGAAATGCCTGCCATGCGCGCTGATTGGCATATTTGAATATATTTGATTCCCACACTCACCCGGGAGGCTGGGATACCTGGAGGTTGAGCTGGGAGCTCTGGTGGGAGATTGATCAGTCTCTGGCCATGTGTAATGCTCTGATTTACTTTGAGGATGCTTGGAACATGACCAGCCTACCTGGCTTTGTGGTGGCCAGCCAGGTATATCCTACACATGGATGTATGAATTACAAGATTCTACAGACTTTTGCCTCAATTCAGATGCATAGATGATAGAAATGAGGAACCTTCACTCCATGGAGATTCCTTATCTGGCCCATGAAAGCAGCAAGGCTTCTACTCCTGGGGGAGTTGCCAGATTTATAAAGATACATTAGATTTATTTTAGCATAGGAAAACAATTCTTCAGCATTTGTTAAAATGATGGGATTTATAAAGCAATTTACCTGAAGAAAATGCTCTTCATTCAATTTGGCTGTATTTTCTAGTATTAAATGCTAGCGCTCCCTCCCCACCCTCATTAACTCAGCATTTGGTATTGTAATTTGTCTTTAAGCAGCACTTGGAGAGATAACATTAAAAGTTTAACAAATGAGATTTCCTCTTATTGTGAAGGAGAAACACTCCCTCTTAGTCATAGCTAGTAGCACAGGGATAGAGGGGAAGAGAGATTGTAGCCGATATGCAACAGCTAACTGGTCCTTGCTTTTAGGAGGAACAAGTCTAAGCAGCTGGTAAACCAGACTTTGTGCCTACATTACCACTATTATTACCACTATGTACCACTGCCAGACCTCAAAACGATGTGGGGTCTTAATGTAACATGTGACATAATTCACATACTTGCATGGCTGGTTTGTGCTAAGTGTCCCAAACACACAATGTTATTTTTGATAAAGCACAAATATAAAAAGTAAGGAAGGCTTTGCAGATCACAGCCTCTACAGCTTACTTGTTTTTAGGTGTTTGTTTGCCTGTTTGTCTCTTGTGTTTTGTAATATTTTTTTAGCTTTCACTAGATGCTGCTGAAACTTAATTTGTGGAAGTTGCTAGGCAATACTACACTTTCACATCCTGTTCAAGGGGGCAACTGGAACTAGCATCACTAGGTAAAGCAGAGTTGTTCAGTAACATGAATAGGCAGCATTCATTCACATAATATATTTCTTAACAGACACATGAGCAGCTCGTCTTTTCATGTAGCAAATGTAGCCTGCAAATAACTGCCAGGGCTTGTTGACTGCAGAGCAAGTGTTGCTACAGTGAGAATACATTATGCTGCCGACAATTGCTGTGTTGAAATGGTTAAGAACCTGTCAGCAAGACCTGGCCATGCCATCGTTTTGTTAGACGGAATATTTTCTAAGTATTTGAGAGTTCCTTTTCTAAGTTGCTTTTCCTTTCAAAAAATACTTTATTATGGCCATATTTAACATACAGCCACACACGCAACCTTATTCAGACATATGTAAAATACAATTAGAATATTCTATCTTTTATTAATTAGGTCATTTATAATCCACTACTCCAGATATTGTACTAATTAATTAGGGGTCCATTTTTACCACTTCATTATGAAAACTACATAAGCAATGGATTTCAGGTTGTTTAAAAAACCCCAACATTTATTTGTCCTTTAGTCACATGAAAACAACTGGTTAATTTCTCTGCCAATACCACCAACATTCTGTCAAGGTATCTCCAAAACAAGAGTCCCTGGGCGATTTTCCAAGTTCTAGCCATCACAGTTCTTGCAGTCCCTCAAGTATCACCAACACTTGTGTATAATACAACCCCTCTTCCCTCCAGTAAACAATGAAAATGGCAGTAAAGTTTCATTAGGAGTTATTCTATGTTGCGTTACATTACTCAACTATTCTACGACTTCATACACAAATTTAGGATAAAGTAATCTAGGTCTGTTTCTGTGTAAAAGAGTAAAAGAACACAAGGTTTAAACCAAACTGAGGCAAAGAGGGGACAGTGTGCCTTGAGCTCTGAAATAAACTTTTTTTTTAATGCCAGAACTGCTTCTCTGGAGATCATATGAAGGAAAGTTGATATGTTGTTTCTATAGGAGCTGGGGAAATTCAATATTACAACATGGACACATTATAAAGCTTACAAAAAGTCTCTTCCCTATGCTCTCTCCTTAGAAATTAAGTATGGTCCCTGGATCTTCTCTTTGCTCAGGGAAGTGGGGCATGCATTAACAATCAAATTTGCATAGCGAGATTACCTATGCAACAGTGTACCCCAAAAAGGCCCAGGCTGTTTGTTGAGATAACAGTAATGAATACATCAGTAATGCAAAGCCAATTTCTCAGTGGTCTGAGATGTGCCATCAGTAAGTGAGAATACCTAGGAGATTTAAAGAGCAGAGGCCAAGCTTGGGCTGCAAGCCCAGTACCACGCAGAAAAAACTGAGCCTAAATTGTAGACCATGTTTCTAGATGTTTATGCAAATATATTTCCCTGTCTATATAGAATTTCCAGACCTTGTAAGATTTGTTGAAACCACCCAGAAAAGCCCTACTCTAGCTTTTGACTCAGATTCCCTTAAAAAACAATGAGAAAATGTGCATGAGGAAGGGAGAGAGGGAAGAATGGTTTGTGCAGGAAATTCTAAAGCTTATACTTTGCAATGCAGGGATGCATGCCTATCTGTCTGGCAATGCTAAAGGTTGCTAGTGTGGAAGAGGTGTCGGCCATTTGCAAAATGTAAGATCATCAGACTAAAAGCCTTCCAGTTCAGTATTCTGTTTCTCTGCTGGTCAACCTGAGGCATATCTGAACACCACAATCAGGATATGAGTGAAATGGCACCCTCCTGCTCATGTTCCCCAGCGATGGAACATAAAGCCACATTGTCCCTGAATCTGAAGGTACTAGACAGGTTTGCTAATTCACTGTGAGAACATAGCATGGTGTAATGAATGGCTTACCATTATTACCAACAGATTAGCACTTACTAGGCAGCTCTCTCCCTGAATCCCGCTCAGTTTTCCTGACTGCTAATGGCATGTACTGGCATAAGGGCACTGTTTCTGCAGTTTGCCCACTGTGGTTTCCAGCTCACAAAGGAAGCATCCAGATAAACATGCAAAGCATTAGATTGCAAAAGGATCAAATCATATAAAAGGAATGTCCTTAACAAGCTTGTTATTTAAATATATATATTGGGGGATCTTGTGCAAGTGAAAAGAACTGTAGGACCACCTGTTTACTATTAAGCCCAGTACAGCCATATCTTCCTCTTATCAATTTGTACTTCAAGGCAGGGCACGGAACAAATGAGTAAAGATGTGCAAATTTCAAGGTAAGCAAGTGAGGTGGATTGGTGTATATATATGCAAATTTCATGGCAGAGCACTCAAACAGAGGGAGAGATTGCATAAATTTCAAGGCACAGGATAAAAAGGAGGCAAAATTGTGCCTTGCAGAGGTTTAAAACACAGGGGCAATATGCAAAATTCCTAGCAGCTGACATCCACATTTGCATACTTGTGCAGGTCTGAAACTTCATCAAAATTTAAAGTTGTGGATGTGTTTGGGTCATTCTCCAATGTCCTCTCTTTAAAATGTCTATGAAAACAAATTAAAAATCCATTCTGAGGCTGAGAAGAGATGAGGGAGAATGGCACTGGCCCTGGCAAAATCATGAGCAGTGGCAGGGAATGTTGCTGTTCTTGCTCTCACCGTTTCTGACAACCCTTGATAACATCACCCTACTGGATCTGGATGCCACAACAAGTCATCCACCCTAAACAACCCTAGAATAAGCCATGGGTTCTCAGGGTGGCCTGTTGTCAAAAACAACCCATGACAGGAAATATACTCCAGGTTTAGATATTATACTAAATTGCCCATGATAACAACCCAGCATGGCTTAGCATAACATGCAAACCAAGTTAGTATCTATAGCCATTATGGGTCGTACCTATTAACAGCCTTCACCACAAATTTGTATAATCCTCTTTTAAAGCAGTTCAAGTTGGTGCCCATCAGAACATTTTATGGTAGTTAATTTAGTAATTTGCAATGTGCTGTGTGCTATGAAACATGCTCTCTGAAGCACTATAGCTCTATCCAAGGATTCCTGCTTGTCATTTCCAGTGCACAGGCAGACAAGAAGGTGTCTGCCTGACTAGCAGCAGGAAGGAAGGAAGGAAGGACAAGCATAATAATCCCATGACACTGCAATCCCAGGGGCAGGAACAGTCAGTGCTGCTGTTTAAAATGTATAGGCACCATAACATATGCCAGTAAATGAATTTACTACCCTCTAGTCTCCTTAGTATGTAAAAGAAATAACAGTGGATCCCAGAGCCAAGAATAAAATCTAAACTGCATGGCCACTCCAGCATAATTAACGTGCATGTGGGCCATAATTCATGTCTGACAATAAATAAACATTTTTTCTGGCTGCCTGATTTTTAAGGAACTTAAACAAAGGGACCTAAAGTAGCTGAAGGACACTATGCATTCATCCTCCAATTTTTCAAAACATAACATGAAAAATGACATGGGTGGAGAGGGAATGGAGCCCATGTTACAAGTTTGTGCAGGGTCAGTAGAAATTGGGCTTGGATTTGTTTAATGAGTAACTATGATCTTTAAAAACTCAAGGACCCCACAAAACAGCATTAGTGTCTCTCTCTAAGATGCTATATGCTAGCCTTCCCCAGCCAGGTGGCCTTCAGAGGCATTTGAACTGCAATTCCCAGAATTCCCATCCAGCAGGAACATTGACTAGGGATTTTGGGCAGTCCCAATGTATTTGGAAGGTACAAGGCTGGGGAAGGTTGCTATATGGGAATGTACATAGATGGAAATATATTTTTCTATGTAGTGTGGATCAGTTAGCAGTGGTGAGAACTATAGTTTTCCCTAGTTTATTGTTTTTATTTAGCACTTTGCCACTTACAGTATGAAGAGTACAGTCAGTGTTATGTTAGAGAAAACTTAATATGCTCATATTTGATGGTAAACCACGAGTGAAAAAAATTAGATAAGTGGGACAATTTTTGGAGGATGGGCTACCCTTAATCTCTTATTTAATTATGAAGCCTGCCAATTGCAGCATTTGATTTCTTTTGTCTCAGAAGATTTCAACAGACAACGGGTGTCTCTAGAGAATGTTACAGTGGATGGGGTCCCTCTGACAGTTGCTCCATTTATGAGGCACAAATTTAAATTGTTATATTGAACTGTGATCAGGTTCACACACTCTGTGTTTGAAAATTGGGTCAGGAAGTCTACAGTTCTTTCCCCAGGAGATTCATCTTTGCTGTCTGCCCTTCAGTTTTGTTTTGTTTTGCTTTTTAATTCAGATACATGTAATTTCAAAGGATGGAGAAAGGAAGAATTGTACAGACACAAAAAAAATTTTTTAATCAAAATTAGATTCCATTCTCATTTTCAGAAATCAAACAACTAGTAAATGTTGGTATTACATGATTCATGTATCAACTACATTGTTTCCTTTCCAGCAGGGATGTAAAAGACCAGGCAGTTCAGAGCTTAACTAGTTCTGATAAATTAATTGATAATGATACAGGCTGCTTTAAAACAATGGTGTCAAGTATCTCTAAGATACTTTTGGACTCATATGAGAGCAAAAGTAGTAGACGGAAGCACTTAAACTTACTTACTTCTATTGATGATGCACTTTGGATGAGTATCTCAAGGAGACCACCATATAAATCCGCATCTGCTAATACCAGAGAAACATCCCTGAAGATAATACATAGTATCCAACTAGAAAATTAGCATTTATTAAGTCTGGTTCTCCCCCTGTGTGCTGGAGAGGATATCAAGTGGTTGGCACCTACCAGCACATGTGATGAGATTCATAAATTCTGCAGTTTTCACTGAGATTACTCAGACTGTCAAAGTAGAAATACCTATTGACTCTGAATTGGCCCTACTGAATTTATTTGTTGAAAAGAATATAAATATGAAACAAAGGGAGCTAATTTCACATCTTTTATTTGCTGCTAAAAAAGTAATAGTGTCACAATAGAAGAATTTGAAATTTGAATGAATGGTATAATTTGGTATGGAAGACAGCAACAATGGAAAGATTGTCATACAAATTACAAGTAATGAGAGGCCAAGAAATGTTTGATCCTTTTGAGAGTGTTTGGTAACTATTTATTAAATATACTAATGTGATCAAATATGGGAGGACAGTACCAGCAAGTTATACTGTTTCTACATAACCAATATGCATCCTAAAGATGTTATTTTACGTAATTCAATCTAGGGGTGGAAGGGGAAAGTATTATAGGTAATGCTAAATGTATGTTTCTGAATGTTTGTTTTTGTTTCTTTAATTTTCAATAAAGGAAACTTTAAGAAAAAATGCTATTCCAAAAACAAACAAACCCCGAAGGACACTAGAATAATAATACTGTATCTACAGTAACTCCCTAATTTACTAAACTGCAGGAAATATAATCAGTAATGTTTACTGAAAATGACAAGTCAAAACATTATAATCCTGTTTTAAAACATTCAGAGCATAAGTAAAAACAAAATGCTGCCTTTTCTGCCAGATTATGTGTTCAGTAATATGATTTAGCTTCATTTAACAATGCATGTTTGTAAACTGCCAGGGCCACCCAGTTATGTTTTTTTGTTTACATTTCCAAACACTGATTTTTTACCATATGGCAGATGTCTTTAACTGATTAAGCAGTGAGTGTTTAAAGATAACACTTGCTGTGTGATAGTTTAACTGCATTAGGCGTCTGGAAGGCAAATTATTCTATATTTGGGGAATGAATATATAAATCATTCATTTCTAATTCATTGCGAGTGATAAAAATGGCAGGAAGATATTGAATCAGTTAATATCTCATTGCTGCTACAACTGCCTGATTTTCCACCACCTGAAATTGGCTTTCAAAATCAGGGCAGAGAGAACATTCATTTAACTCATTCCTTCCTTGCTGTTTTCCTAATTGAGGTTGCCTCTTATCTAAAGCTCTTATTTCTCCAGAGGATAAAAAAGCCTAGTACATTAACTATGACCATCTTTTTTTTCCTAGCAAAGCAGCTGGGAGGAGTTGGAGAGGTAATTTAAATAAGGTTAAGCCATTTCCTTCACCAATGCTGCTTTCCTAAGTCCATTCAGAACCCCACCCTCCCCAGATGCATTTAAGATAAGGGAAAAAAAGACTTCAAAAGATCCAGTCATAGATCTCTTATATCAAATATAGTTTAATCTTTAATTTTGGCACCCTGGGGTTATGTTCTCACATTGCTGAATGGTGACAAGTTCCATGGGTGCAGCACATACCTGGGTCTAATTTCATTTGGAAGGAGGTAAATGAAGGCTTGTAAGCTTTCTGTAATATTTGCGTTTATTCATTCACAAATCATAGTTGGGCATAGGTGCAGTGTAAAAACTCCCAACAGAGAGTCTATATCCACCACTCCCACATCAGATCTTCAGCAGCCAATACCTCAAATGCTCTTTACTCTTAGAATCCAAATACTGTTTCTGGTTCCTTCTAATTTCTCCTGCCCAAACTTCCAATCTTACAACCATGTTTTTGAAGCAACAAGACCACAGTCTGGCATTACTCTCATACCCAAACCTGCACCAAGGTTCCCAGGTGACAGCCGTGGCCAGGAGTGCTCACTGCCAACTTCTGTCATCCTTACCCTGGTCATCTCCAGGTTAGATAATTGCAATGTGCTTTATGTGGTAATGCCTTTGGGGACAGTCCAGAAACACCATCAGTTTAGAACATGACTACGGGCCTTCCAACAGGAGCGGCTCCTTCGGATCATTTTGTACTGAACCTTCTGCCAGCTTTCCTGCCTATCAATTTACTTCTGGGCTCAATTCAAAGGTGGCATTGACCTTTAAAGCCCTGTGAATAGAATACCTCAGGAATCACATCCCTGCAATACGAGCCTCCCAGCACCTCCACCTCATTTTGGAAGCACTCCTTCGGCCCCACACCCATCTGAGATATGGCAAGTGGGTACTGTGGAGTGCCCCCAAATATGACTTACCTCCAAAGGGAAACATGGCCAGCTCCATCATTGCCTGATTTATTTATGAATTCTGCATAGCTTTCTAAGGAGTTTGAAATTATTGTGAATTTCGCTACTGCTTTGTAACTGCTGTACCACCTTGTTTTCATTCGGTTTTAATTTTAGGTTGCACTTTATATTCTGAATGTTGTAAGCTATCTGGGGTACTTGGTGGAATGGTAGGATAGAAACAACACAACGACCTTTCAAAATGTTCTCCTGTTGCTTTTTAACCACACCATGAAAAAAGTGAAAATGATAGTCCTGGAAACCATCTCACTATGATGATTGGTGGAAGAAATAGAAAAGAGTCCAAACTTTAAAAAGAAAAAGAAATTCCATGTTGTCAAAGCAAGAAGAAAGCACAGTTCATGCACTTTGTGCCCTTAAATAGGAAAGCTTATGTTTCAAAAGCTCACAGTGTTCTTTACATCTTTCCTAACTCTTTTATTTTAAAGGCTTTTTATTCTTCTGGCAAGAGATTGGTATGCATTGCATGCCTTATATACATGGCCTGCATATTCACTGAATAGCACCAGCCTGGGAGAAATAAGGCAAGGCATTCCAAAAATTTTAGCAGAAATTCAACCTGAAACATTGTGGTTGTTTTAGCATAGATAGTTCTACAATCAAGCAGGGTGAAGGGTCTGTCTCAGGCAGCTGATTTTGACTGAAAGACAGCAATTCGTTAGTTCTTTATTTTATTATATTTTTACTACCAGAGAAGGGGAAGAGATACTTGTGGGATTTTCTGCCTCAGGTGCCAAAATAAGTTGGCATTATGCAACTTGTTTATTATGCATCCTGATTTGAGGCATCTTGATACCATTTGCTGATCCACCACAAGGAACACAATATCTTGGACCAACTTTGAATCCATACATTTATTTTCTATGTACTTCACCCACCCCACCCTGCCACCTTTGCAATGCAAAATGTTTCCAGCTACCCATGCTGACTGCACGCACCTTTTGCATCATGTTCTTCACATCCTTCAGGAGCTAGTGCAGATGCTACACAAAGTCCTGCCAGTCACTCTGTCATGGAGTCCCTGTTACCTGGCCTTCAGTACCTTGTTAAAACAATAACTGTGCAGTGCCCAGATGACGGATAAAAATTGGGAGGGTATTAATTAGGTCTACAGTCCTAATCTCCTGACTCCTCAAATGTCTGCCAAATCATCCTCTTCCCCAAATAGTTGCCAGGGAGTGCATAACAAATGGCTTGCTGCTCTGGAAAAGATTGAGAGCTTCTAAGAGAGAGAAGAGGGGTCAAAAAAGGACTTGCAAGGTGAAGGTTTGACCAGATTTCACTCTAGTCCCAATACAGAGTCTTGGAGCTCCTTAAAAATGAGCCAATATATTGGTTAGTCTTTGAGATGCCACAAATCGTTTCACTGTTTTTGCTGGACAAATACTGTCAGAGCATCTCAGCGTAAGTGGATGATAAACCAAAATGGGTCCTAGTTTCTGGGAGGAACCAGGAAGTAGTTAAGGGAAATACCCACAGCTTCTCAAAGCCACAGCCAGAGTGAATTCTGCAGAAATGATTTGTCTTCATAAAACTTTAAAAGACTCTTAAGAATCAAAGAACAAAATCAAAGAATAAGAGAATAGTAGAGCTGGAAGGAACCTATAATGCTATCAAGTCCAATCTCTTGATCAATGCAGGACTCACAGTTAATGCATCCCTGACAGATGTCTGTCTAACCGTCTCCTGAATGCCTGCAGTGTGGAAGAGCCTACTGTCTCCCTAGGTAATGCGTTCCATTGCCAGACTGCTCTGACAGTCAGGATGTTTGTCCTGATGTCCAGTCATGATCTGACTTCCTGTAATTTCAGCCCATTATACCATG
This sequence comes from Varanus komodoensis, assembly GCF_004798865.1. NCBI lineage: Eukaryota > Metazoa > Chordata > Lepidosauria > Squamata > Varanidae > Varanus > Varanus komodoensis. Next base: position 19,105,677 of record NW_025335589.1, on the reverse strand, counting down.
TCCTACACTTTGGTATGACTGAGAATTGATCCTGGCCCTCTAGCTGGTCAGGTATTTGAAAAGTGCTCCAAGGAAGCAGAGGTTATTTGATCTGTAAACTACCATCCACCAACTCTTAAACAGGTGGGGAGCTCTATGTAGTACTGAGTTGCAAGATCCTCACCTCAAGTTTTGTAGAGAAAATTATATCATAGGAAAACAAAACACGGAACGCATGGCCCTTCCCACTCTGTGTACATGTCAGATAAGCCATGAAAAACTCTTCATGTATACAAAATAAGTTACAGAGAGGTTCTGGTCTTCTGGATTTTGCAGGCTGCCAATTAAACATACGCAGCCTATGTTCATACATTTGGCAGGCGCAGTGGTTTAAACTGCTGTGCTGCTGGGCTGGTTGATCGAAAGGTCACTGGTTCGAATCTGCACAACGGGGTGAGTTCCCATTGCTCCATCCCAGCTCCTGCCAACCTTGCAGTTTGAAAGCATGCAAATGCAAGTAGATTAAATGATACCACTTCAGTGGGCAGGCAACAGCGTTCCATGCACTTCGGTGTTTAGTCATGCCAGCCACATGACCACGGAGGCTGTCCACGGACAAACACTGGCTCCCTTGGCTAGGAAACAGAGATGAGCACTGCCCGCTAGAGCGAGACATGACTGGACTTAACATCAAGGGGAAACCTTTACCTTTTACCTCTACAAATTATGCCAGTCTGCATTTGAATGTGAACAGGTACAATCAAACTCCCTTACCTACATGTGTGCAGATAACATGGGGAGAGTCCTTTGCTATCAGATATTGCAGGGTAACATGGGGAGAGTCCTTAGCTATTAGTTATCTGGATAAAATTATTTCCATCTTTGATAGATGAGAAGACTCGGCAGATAGTCTCTGCCTTGGCATACTGGAAGGGAGTCAAGGGGCTGTCACATTAGGACAAGTTCATTTCAAAACTGGAATGCAGTGTCTACTATTTGAAACAATACATGCAGTCTTCTTTTGAGATTTCTATAGTTTTCACTAAACACACATTAACACGCAGATGCACTAAGCCCAACAAAGCATTTGCTCAAAGGATAGGCAATCCTATTTAAAAATCAAGACTTGGAAAAACTACCAGTCACTCAAGTCCCAAGGCACAGACAAAGATGGTTATAGCTTAATAGAAAGATGATGGATACTGTCATGCAGTAGTATCCAGGGCCATTTCCATAGCTCAATAGCTGGCCGCAAATTGACCCATGATACCAAATTCTTTCTTGGATGCTTCATTTCCCCCACAAAGTCTATGCTACAACTTTATGAAACTTTACAGACAAGATTAATTTCATACATGACCTCAATAGGCAGAGATTATCACTCTCTCATCCCAAGACAAATGAGTATGCCAGAGGTAATGCAAATATGACATATCCATAAAACAAGATATTCAACAATATTCCCAGTTTAATATCTCTGTCATGCTCACAGTCAAAACAAACGGAGAGAAGAGACATAGAGCAGTCAATATTACAGGGTGGAGGAAACAATGGATTTTCCCAGGCATCTTCTACAAATAGCAATAACTTAATGAACAACACCCATCGTCTTTCTTTGGGATAATTATGACCTATCAGTATAGCATCTGGTGGTTTGAAATATGTAGGAGATTTAAGAGATGTTTGCTGGCTGCTTACTGGTGAATTTACCATGCAAGTTCAAAGTGATAATGTTTTCAGGATAGGGCCACTTGGTATCTGCTGGGATTGAAAATGTTTTAAAATTAATATCCCTACTTTCTGTACATCACTATTGCTAGTTAATATGTACTGTTGTGTCCTAAATGCTATATGAGATTTTAAAAGAGGTCACAGTCCTTGCCCAGAGTGATCTACTGCAGAAAGTAAATTCAGACGACAGTGAAAACTTGTAAAGCTAAGTTAAGATTAATCATAAAAGGCTGAGTATTTATTAGTGTCAAGATTTGCCTGGATTTGCTCTAATTTGGGTTTCACTTCATTACCTGAAGTCTCATTACCTGATGACTCTTAGTCAAAGATGTGACCTGTGCATGAAGATGTGAATCAGCATAATTTTAGGTTACTGAATTTCTACAATTTTTACCCCAAACTTGTTCTGACTTGGGCCCAGATCAGATTGTGCATTTTCTACTTTTTCAGGAAAATTAATTTCCGAAATGTACACATATATTGCATGCATTTTTAAAACAGATGTATTTATTTGAGAGGTTGATGATAGAAAAAACCTTTTAGAGGTTGATGATGATTGCTCTTGTGCAGTTCTGGAAGACTTTGGAATTCAGACATGGCATAAAGGGAAACTTCTGCCCCAGGCTGATGCAATTTGCCCACCATTGTTACCTAAACAGGGAAAGAATACAGCTGACTATATTAGGTTTTTCTGATTTGCTCTCTGCTGCTATTAGCAGCTGATACAGGTAGGGAATTGGCATGGATAAAAAAGTTAAACCTCCTCCTCCCATTCCACGATCTCAATCCAAATCTCCCTAAACTGCTTTCAGCCTCAACCAGAAAAAACATTTAAAGATACATTAATGCAACTTTTAACTTCTTCATAGAGGCAATAGTTTCTTAATATTTGCCATCTGAACAGGCAATAAAATGAGTCTTTCTTCTAATGATTGCAGACAGAAGTACATTATGTTGCTAAAGGAAACTGCACTTATTAGTATGCCCACAGTGGTGCATGACATGTTTTACATTTGCTAAATCGTTTGACTGAAAAGGCTATCTCAGCAGTTACTGAAAACTCATTTGTATTAGCAAACTGCAACAGAAGTTTCCTTTGCTGGTGCCATAAACTACCACACATGTTGTATGCTTTCTGTTGTTCACAGGAGTATTTCCAAAGGTTGGAAAATGGAACAGTTGCAAGGGAAATGTCAAGTGCACTGAAATTTCCCAACAATATTTTACACATGTCAGATATTTCCTCATCTCACTTCATCAAAGGACAAACTGTTTCTGAATGGAATGGACTGAATATTTTGATATGCTTCAGTTTTGCAGTCACCCATTTCTTCTATGAAATAGCCAGAATTAACAACCCCTTTAGGGTTTTCATCAGTTGGGGTTCCTGCTGTTTTCCTTGGAATTGAATTCAAACGACGTCATTTGGCATGCAACCCATGAATAATATTTGCTAATCCATCAATATGACAACACAAACGAAACTGAAACCCTACTGTCCTCTCTATTGCGCTGTGGCACAATAGTATTTACAGATTAAAACCAGATTATACCTCACTAGTTCTCTGTGGTTTGTTTTTTCCCTGAAAAAGAGAAGTGAAACCACTATCCCATTTGACAGGCTTGGTTGCTTGAGAAAAATCTCAGACTTAAGGCATCATGAGGACTATGCCCACACAATTCAAGTTGCATAGTTAGACACATTGACCCAGTTACATTGGAATCCCAAATGTTACAAAATGATTTGCGCTTATTCTGTTAAAAAGTGGTGTAAGCTATATGCATGTTGGTCCTATGATGGTTGGACCTGAAACCAAAATACTGGAAAGCCATTTACTTCAGAAGAGCTATTTATACCAACAGTTTAAATTCTGTGGCTCTTTGGTGTGCTTCAGGTTATACATTTTTGTTCTTTCTGGCCAGGGGAAAAAAATGGAAAAAATAACAACTGGAAAAAGGTGGATACATCTTTTAGAAGGTCAAGGTATCCTACATTCTGCCTGCCTGTCAGTCTCCAAATAATTTTCACAATTAGCCTGACTCTAAACAAAACAAGACTGTTTGTAGGCTCATCTGTATTTACATAATGATTTTGCCTCTGGTTACCTGCTCTTTATATTTTAAACAACATTGCACTTCAACACTAACCTGGTACCCAGAAGCCACCAGGAACTGTATGTAGGCGAGTGCAGGGAATTCCATGCAGGTATATGGATCAGTTGATGAAGAAGGGATGAAACTCTCCCTCTTCTTCTACACACAATGCAAATGAGATTGCTAGATGAAAGAAGCCCTTCCTCTCAGCACAGAAATGCAGTTCTGTGTCCCTTTCCCACCAGTTCCCAGCAGGCTAAGTAAAATTATGCAGCCTAGAACTTCTATGCACTTATTTGCTCAGTTCATCCAACAATAACTTATCTGCTGTATCTGTAAATTAGCTTGTCTCAGATAAGTAAACCACCAATCAGCCTATTCAACTAGAGGCTTGGTGGAGATAGCCCCTAATCACAATCACCGCCTAGCCATCCAAACACCTTTAATAGCTTCTGCAGCTTGCTTTGATAACTCTGGGGGAAGCACGTAAAGTCTGACCAAGCAGCTTCCACCTTCCAGGCAGCTGAATTCTATCCAAAGCTCACAAATGAACAGGATTTGGTGTGGCTACTCAGCAGCGGGGCTTGAGAGATTCATCTTACCACAGTTCTGTTTGCTGTAGTAAGGAAGATGTGCATATTCCTCTTGCATGGACAGAAAGCACGATTCCCTTCAGAGAATATGCTCATAGTTTTCCTTCAAGTTTGGGGAGCAGGAAATTGGAGTCACTCTAGTGCTTTCCTGTTGCTGCTTTCTTTAATCATATGAAGCATGTTCAATGATATCAGGTGGAAAATTTTCCAGACTGGAACATTTTACTGCTTAATTTTTCCATGGATTTTTTTTCATTTTCTAAGTTCATTAGCAACAATGGATGTCATTGGCAAATACGAAGCTTGAAAGTTGTAAAGATACACTTACTGTTTTTGGGTAATGACACCAGAAAGTATGTGAAGGAATACATATACATCAATGAAACGTACTTATGTCTCAATCTAACTAGTAAGTAGTGATAGCCACACTGATGCTGCCCCAACAACCTCAGTGGAGGAGAGTTGAAACAACTGAAATAGATTAAACAGTCGCTCAGGATATCATGCATAGTCCTTTGGGTTCCAAAAATTAAAATTTCGCAACCTGGTGCCTTCCGTGCTGCCTGGAGAATGCTGGATTCTGTAATCTAACATATCCAAAGATTGAGAAAAGGTGAATTACTGTGTCAAAAGTTTTCAGTACCTGTGTTTCTTTCTTATATTTAAACAATAAGGAAAGTGTATGCTATTGTCTATATTTTTCAAATACACACACACACATAATTTAAATCACATTGCTTTAATATTTTCCTCAGGTTATATACTTGTAGGATGCTCATACAAAATATTAACATGGGATACTTGCTGTTTTATTTGTATTTAGTAGACATGCTAAATTAGATCAGTCTCTAGTGGTTTTCTGACACAAACTGAACATTTTCCTATGCAAACAGCTTTTTGCAAATTTCCAGTTTTGTTTTTCTGGAAAATACACATCACTCAGCACCTATCAATGAATGCTGGATACAGTCTTTGCCTCCTCTGAGACATTTGCTAAGACACCAAGGGTGCTGCTAGAATGAACTGCGTTTTGTCAGGGCATATCAGATGGAAGAACATGTTAAGAACTTGCACATACTCATCTAAACTGCGCAAAGTCAGGACAGACAAAAAGAAATAAACAAAAGGATGCAGTACAACCATTTTGAGCTGCAGTTATAAGAATACTTGATGTTCTGTGCACACTTTGAAAATGCAAGTTTGTGTCAAATGCTGTCAATTCTTTAAATGAAACACCTAGATTATTATCAAAATCCAAACATTAAAAACCAAAGGGACATCATGTAAATCACTGCTTCAAAGCACCAGAATTCCTCTTTGCTCATGTTCAAATTGCTATATAACTCATTCATTATAAACCAATATACAAGGTATCATGGATCCCTGAAACACTATTTATAAAGTCATCTCTTCACTGACTATTCTATTCCCAATCTGTTGAACTGAGTGATAATTCTAAATCATTTTCTGAACAGATTGGCCTTTGGCAAATATTTAGATACAGAAAGTTCCATTTGTTTGCTCCATTAATCTACCCAGCTGTTCATATTGCATGTAAGCTGGACTTTCAGTAATCAAATAACCTTTTCTGTTGGGTAAATTATTCTATATATTTATAATGAATTTGGTCTTTAAATGTGAATCCATAAATCCTTATGTTCACCCAAAACAAGGTAACAGCAGGATTTGTGAAGCCCCAACATTTTCAGAAGAACAAAACTCTTTAGGAAGATCCCTAAGGGCAAGAGTCCAAAGCAGTTCAATGCTGAGTTGCCAGGTGATGCTGGCTGAATGTCTGGCTGGAACACTGAACAGGAGCACTTCAGCTTTTTGCTGCAGCACCACTTGAATTCACCAAATAAGAATGATAATTGAGAGGTGCATGCTCAGAAGGACAACAATCCTGACTTTTGCTTACATGACTTGTAAAACACCCTATAAAATGCTGGCAATATGTGATCAACAGTAACAGCAATGATAAGTTGACCATTTATGTTCATTTGTAAATAAAACCAATAGATTTCTATGAAGAACATTTCAAAAAATCCTCATCCCTTTCAGCTTCCCTTACCAAGCTTGTTAATTTCAGGAGATCTGTTTGAAAGTTTTTGGAGCTCTTTATTATTGACACACTGTACAATGTTTTTTCTTGCACATTTCCTGTATTTTCCTTACTATATAGGTAGGTGATTACATTATTCCATTCGATAACACATGAGTCCTCAAACTACGGCCCACCGGACAGATCTGGCCTGCCATAGTCATCCATCCGGCCTGCACCGCCGTTCGCCGCCCGCGCACGTGCTTGCTGCGCAGGGAGCGAGGTGGTGGTTTGCTCGCTTGGAGATGGTTTGGACTCGCTGGGAGATCTCCGAGCAAGTGAGCCACCGCCCCGCGCGCCCGATGCCGCCTCGCGCGCGCCCGATGGCATCTCACCAGCCCGCGCCCTCAGGCACCCCCACCTCACTGGCCCGCAACAGTCACCACAGCCCTTTCAACTGACCCCCTATTCGAAAAGTTTGAGGATCCCTGCTATAACACATATACAATTCTATGAAGATCTAATGAAAAATACTTTAACTACAGGTCTCTAATTTGTAAAAATGAAAAATGTCACCATTCATGAAATGAGCAAAGAAACACCCTACTAAGAGAGTGCCATAAAAATTGAGAAAGGAAAGGAACCTATGTTAGTTTTTATTGACTCGCTCATGAGTAGATGTGTTCACCTTTTTAACCTTATGGTCTCAGAAACAACATCCGTTGAAAAATGGAATTATAACTGCCATTTTTTAAAATGTTGGTATTCATTAAATGGTTTAGATTTTATCATTCTTTATCCTGAAGGCTCAAGGATGATAGCAGGTTATTTAAAATGATAGCAGGCTTTGTTAAATGCAATGGATCTTATTTCTGAGTAAACAAGTATAGTTCCCAAATATTGGCAGGTAATCAATTGTACATTACGGAAACATTAGTAAAGTCCACCTTTATTTGGCATGAAGTTGATTGAGCAGCACTTGTTGGACTGCATCCTGCTCACAGCAAAACCAAACAACAATGCATTCAGTGATTCCATCAGGTGCAAGGCCTTCATCTGTTCATTCAGATCATTACCCTTTTCTAGCCTCCTCTCCAGCAGAGGAGAACTATAAGGAGATGCATCACGCCACCACATCTAGCAGTGTGAGAGCTTTTGAAGATGGAGTTCTTGGCAGCACAGTGTCAGGCCTCACAGCTAGCTACTGAAAAAAAGTTTTATTCTACAAACCAGACAACATTTATTTTAAAGAACAAAGCACACCCATTGTGAGTAAAAGAAGAAAAGAGCTGGCTTTGTTGGTGAAATGAAAACACAGCTGTACCTGCCAACTGTGGGAGCCTAAGCAAGCATCCATGACTGGAGGTGCAGCTAACATTAAAATATTGTAAAAAGCTGTGTTTTAGAGGCATTTCTACCAATCAGTATTTCCATTTAGGTATCCTGTCTCTGGTGATAATTCTTGGATGCAGAATGTTTAACCCTTTTATCAGCTGTAGCTGATACACCAACTGTGACCCTATCTAGACAGAGAGAGCATAGCTACAGCTATCCGTGTTCTAGTAACCTCTCATCTGGATTGCTGCAATGTGCTGTATGTGGGGCTGCCTTTGAAAATGGTCTGGAACAGGGCAGCTAGACTGTTCCAGCTGTACTGCCTACCAGTTGAAGTCCAAGCCCAATTCGACGTGCTAGTATTGACATTCAAAGCCCTAAGCAGCTTGGGGACCAATTATCTTCAGGAGTCCTTCTCTGGGACCTCTTTTCAAAGGAAGTGAGGTGGATGGCTGCCAGGATGACGGCCTTTTTGGTTGTGCTACCCTGTGTTTGGAAGCAGTTCTCCAAAAAGGTGTACCTGGCATGTACTGACGAAACTAGTAGAAGATACACGTATGACTGAAAGTGACTGAAATAATACCACAAAAAGGAAAATGCTATTAAGAAAATAGCTCATGCACAGTGAAGTATCCATGTACCACTGACACCTACATTTATGTGATAGCTTTCACTCTGCATGCTTTATGCATTGATTTTATGGGATATTTGCATGAAACAGCATCCCAGTTACAACTTTCCTGAAATTTCTCCGTTTTTTTTTTTTCATCTTGACCCAGAAATTTGAGTGTCTGGTTTATTAAAAACAAAACAAAACAAAAACACTGGAAGAGTAGTATTATCTTCACACATGGACACAGCGGTAGAATGTATAAGTGCCAAAAGTGCAAAATTCTGAATGCAAAACTCAGATCAAAATTCTAGTCCGCATACATTGTTCACAAATGTATTAAATGATTTAAAAACCTTTATTAGAGATTGAACACTTTCCACACAGGAGAAGCCTCTTGTAGTACTTTAGTGAGAGTAACAAAAATAATTCAGAAGACTAAAAACTCTAAAATCTCCTTCTTTGTTTGTGTGTAGCCTGTGTGTGTGTGATTATTAAAAAAAAAAAAAAAACATTCCTCGAAAGCTCTACATTTCCTCTCTCCAGCCTAAAATGAGATATGCTTTATTTTGAAATGGAGTAACCTTTCTTTAAAAGGCAAGCCAATATAAGTTCAAGTATCCTTTCCAAAAGGACTATTCCCTCCTTTCATATGGGACAAATTACCAAACTGCTCACACTGCATTTATACCACTACTAGCACAATGTTAAAAGAATAATGTTGTTTAGTCATCTGGAAAGCCCTAGAAGTAGTACCCAATGCCTATTCACATCTGACAAACTTCAGTCTTTGTTCCATGGTAAAAGCTGTATCCAACTGCAATACAAACTGGTAACCCCAAGGTTCTCCTTTGGGGGAGGGGGGAGTTCTGCATAGGTGACGACACATCTTTCCTACTTGATGAAACAGAAAGCCAGACTCATGTTCTGGTTAATCAGCCCCTTCTTTCCAATTATTACACTCCTTTCAATTAGGCTTTCTCAGCCTAAAAGATTGTAAATGGGTTTCTTCTGCATGTACAATGTTTGTGATTGGTGAAACGGATCCAGCAGCCATTCCAGGCCCTCCCCAGAAAAATATTAACAACAGGCTAGAAAATGGCCTTTTAATCTTTTGTCAAGATTATTCTGTTCTGATGAGTCAAGTGTCCTTCACTGAAGATGTGTCATTCAGAGTCTGAGTATTGCACGCTAAGTGCTTTTGTGTGACAGCAAAGGCTACAAGACAGCATGATGCTAACGGGTGGCCTTTAAGCAAATTTAATAAAAAATAAATTAAATAAATTAAATTGTTTTATTTTGAAAATGCCTGTGGTTTTGAAATGAGTTCCTCACAAATCTAAAGGGAGTTCTTTCCTTCCATCTGCCTAGACCATTTAAATCATACTACTGGGTGCTAAGGCAGTAGAAAGGGGGGATATTGAGTGAAGTTTGACTAGCTGGAGACTAGAAGTTCAGCTGGCAGTTCCCAGTAGTTCCTAGTAAGGGTGTCTTACATCAGGAGACAACCTGAGAGTGTGTAGCAGCAGCTTTTAAAAATAGTGCGCGACATGTTGCCCATCATCTGTTTTAATAGGTTGGCACTGGAAAAGGCTCCATCATTACAGCAGCTTTAAAAACCCCTCAGTATCATAATACTTTAAGCAAACTGAAAAATGCTAATTTGTCCAAGATAAGCCATTGTGGTTACATGATTCATGAGGGAAAGCTGGATCCAGCTCAACAAAGAAATGTTCCAGTATTCAGCTTTAATTTCTCTAATATGTTTTTTTTTTCATCCCATCCTTCCTCCAAGGAATTCACTGTTGTGTGTATGTAGGTATTCCATTTTATTCTCACAGCAGTTCTATAGGCAAAGAGACAGTGATTGCCCAAAGTCATCCTATATACCATGAATAAAAAGAGATTTGACAACAGGCTTCCTCCATCCAAGCTGAAGATATTATTCACTTTACCACACTGGCTCCTTTTGTGACCACAGAAACTGGCCCAGTGATAGGCCTGATCACCAACTGATCATTGTTTCCACTTTGAAAGAGCAAATTATTCACTCTTTTCTACAAGTCTTCAGTTTCACAGAGCATACCCCACCGGCAAACTTGCAGTAATTTTGCTGAATGCACATTGGAAACATTTCCATCCCATACCTGACAGTTTTTACAGCAATATCTTTTTTGATTTGGAAGTGAGAGAAATAACAGATGGACCTCCACAAATGAAACATATCTTTCCTAATTTGTACCAAGGTAAATGTGCAATCATTAGCATCTGTGGAAATTAATCATGCCAGTGTTGTTGCTTTGCCCGACTAAGCTTAACAGAATAAGGCCATGGGAAGTGGTTGATGTAATTATTTATAACATTTTGATCCCATCTTTCTTCCAAGATGGAACTCAAAGTGGCTATATGTAGTAGAAAGGCGGTCCTCCTTCCAAGTCCTCAGACTCAGACCTGCTTAACTTCAGCTTGGTGGTTGCCTCATGTGCCTTCAGACAAACATAAATATAAGCATTAGTGGCTTTGCAACAGCGTTCTGGAGTGCATAAACTGAAAGGAATGTTAAGGACACTGTTTTCTGCATGGGTGGTCTTCTGTATCTTTAGCCCATTTGCAAAGCTAACATTCATTTAGTTTTGTGATTTGTCTTTCTCAATCAGCTGTTTCCTGCTCAGTGTACATTGTGTTTCAGTTTCTGTCCATTTTAAGGACATTCTCTTCCATGGTCTGAACTTAAGAAAGCAAACATCTGCACTTGTGTACTAGAGGACATTCTGCAGCAGGATACAGCCACCAGGCCAAATACTGATCCTTTTTATACCAGATGATGACCTGATATGAATTCAGTACTTTAAGTTCTGCACCAGCACTCCTGTGTTAAAAAAAAAAGCAGGAAATGATTTTTAATTTTAAATGATTGTGATAAAAAGAGTCAAAAGAAATGCTTGTGGAATCCAATGTATCCTCCTCCACCATGAACTTCCAAAATGTATTTTTAATATACAGAACTTAATTTCTGTCAACAACAATATTTTATTGTTTCTTGCGTCAAACCTTTGGTTTTTAATAGATGGGAAACTTCATGAATATCTCTCCACACTAGTCTTTCCCAAGTACAAGAATAGTATTTACAATTCAAAAGAATAGCAGGAAATGTCCAATAGACTTCTTTCTTGGTTTCTAGGAAACCAGAAAATACCATTCTAATCTAAAGGTGATTGCACTGCTCTTTAAATATAGCTTTAGCTTGAACCTCCAAACTGTGCACAGATTAAATGCAGACATTTCAAAGAGATAAAGATTAATAACCAGCTTTATAAATTTCCTACATAAAAATAAAATAAGAAGAGCTGAGCTTTGTAAATTACATTTTTAAAATTGCTTTAAACATATTATGAAGATCTGTACTTGCCACTGTATTACTATTTCTACGACTAACATATTTGTTTGCTCTAGGTTCGGAAAAGTCTCTAGTTTAAAAGTTAGCATGAATACAAATTTATGCATGCAGGAAAAGCATGGAAATTGTACATCCAGGCACAATTCAGTGGGAATATTATAGATTTTCAAACTCAGAGGATTATAGGCATCCTCCTCCTCTGCAAAGCAGGTAACTGTAGTAGTGCAGAAGGTGAGGAAAAGAAGCTTAACTTGTCATAACTTGGTCTCCACAAAATGTCCTCTAAACCTTTTGTCTGAAGTTGCTCTTCCAAATTCAGTGAATATATGTATGCATTATATTTATATCTTGCCTTTTTTCCTTTCAATGAATTCAAGGTTCATTGAGTCTCTTCATTTACTCAGTCTTAGCTTCACAACAACCCTGTAAGGAAGGTTGGGCTGATAGTCTGTGACTGGTGCAAAATCACTCAGTTAGCTCCATGGCTGGGTATGGACTAGAACCAAGGTCACCTGAGTCACAGCTCCACACTATTCCTGTCCCTGCTTGCAAGGAAAGGGATCCAAGAGCAGCTTCCAAGAGCTCAGAAGTCCCAGCTCTTCTGTAAAGGATCTGGGAATCCAAAGAATCTAGGCAATGTCTGAATGGCCATAAGATTGCTTGGCCTATCACCTCCCTCCCTCCCTCAGTCTGTCTGTCTTTCTTCACCAGTGTCCTATATTTTCTCACGTAGAACTTAAGCTCTATTATATGCACCCAGAATTTCCCTGGTCTCTCAGCTCTCATCCTTTTCCCCCTCACTGGGGTATCACTAAAATGCCCAGTACGCTTTTGTTTAGAGAGAATGGGAAGGATGCACTCATATACTAGCATGATTCACCTGGGATGACAGAAAGCAATGCTTCTGCTACCGAATGGGCTTCCTGAGAAACTTGTCATGCTGGTAAGAGATACTGATATTGCACACATGTTGGTGTGCACTAGTGAAATCTCAGCTGTGGTAGCACACTATTGAATTCCTCCCAATGTCATAAATTAACAAATTCTAAATGTACAGAGAAAGATACAAGTATCCCTTTCATCATATGGTGGAACAAGAATCAGAAAGAGAAAGAAATCTACAATTTATGAGTAAACATACATAGGACTGAGCTTTTCAACAGATTGACACTAATTAAAATTAGTTAGGATTTACAAGCTAAGTCAGGTGTTCTGATTGTTTGCTTAGCTTTAGAAAGGCTTTGAAAAAGATCAGCTGTCATAATTATATATTTAAAACTTAAATACATCAATTCTGCTTTAGTCTTACCTAAAACAGAACCACTGAAACAAACTGGACTTAATTTTATTGGGTGTCCTTTAGAATATACATCAAATTTGGCTGAAGCCCAAAGCCCATGCTGGGCTTTCAAAACTTCTACTCCTACAGCATACTTTACCAGGGGTTCTCCAATCACTGTGTGCTTTAAGTGAGGACACAGATTAGACCAAGAGGTGGACAATTCTTCCAAGGCTACAATACTTCTGTAAGGAAAAATCCTTAAACTGAATTTCAATCCTCATAAATGCCTAGCCCTATACAATTCTGAAATTTTGCAGGTTTCTTGCCTGGAAAGAGGACGTTTCTATGAAGTATGCCACTTTCATACAAATTGTCTAAAACACTACAAGGGAAGAAAAAGCAGGTAGCTTTCCCACATGAGAAAAGAGGATTTCTCTTCACTGCAAATATGAGATAGCTACATGCTATTCCTTAAACATTCACCTACCTTAGGCTCAAGTAAACATGCTCCATGTAATTTTTAAGTGTCCCCTGCAGTTAGAGCATGTGATGCTCTGTCATTCGGAATGGATGGAAAGAACTTTCTGGTCCATGCAGAATGCTCTGCCAAAGCTTAGTGATGCACTGATTTGGCATGTGCTCCATATAATGTTACAGAAGAAACCTTGCATATAATCGACAGGTCCATCATGGTGCTCCATGACAGAACAAGCACTGATGTGGACAAGGCAAGAAATAAATGGTTTGCAAAGAAATGAGTGAAAAGATTTCTACTAATATGAGTGACTCTTTGATAGCATTTAAAGAGGACAATCCAACAGGATGGTGACACACACTGCTCCCAGGGCCTTCCCTTCCTTCCCCCAGAAAACTGGGAATGGATTCAAATGCTGGATGGACTGTATGAGTGTCTTGGGACCGTACTCCCTGAAGTCTTCCAGACTTGCTAAGTACTGCTTTTTTGTTGCTGCATGACAATAATGTCAGAAGAGCTGCCAAAAGAGGGGGGAGGGCTACCCTTCCATGTACCAACAATAAAGCACTAGAAAGCAACTCAGCTTTCACAAGGAAGATACGTACTGAAATCCTTCTATTTATCCCACCTTTAGTGCATAGCCACATAATTCACAGAGCCATCCTCAGGGTTCTGGGAGAGCAACCCAGGGACCATGGGATATGACAGATTCCCTCTCCAAAGGTCACAGACACCATTATGACATGAGGAGAGGTAATCTGAGACTAGCTCATTCCCCGCTCCTCATAGCAGCAGTGCTGTAAAGCACTGTAACACCTTCATTTCTAAAGTCAAAGCAACAAGGTAGGAAGAGCTCAGGGAGAAGATGTAATCTTTGACTTCTGTAAATGGAACTATCCCTGTGAGCTCCTTGTATTAACAACTCTTCATAAGAGTTGGTTGATAGCCAGTAACATTCTGGTGAGATGTTTCAGTGGGAGCAGGGATGACCCAAACAGGCAGAGGTGGTCTTCCCTCCATTAGCCAAGGAAAAGGAACAAGTGAGGCCTGCATGTAGTGGGAGGTTGGTCAGTGCTGGAACCACATATGAAAAAGGAGAAAATTGACTTTGCTTTCTTCAAGAAAACTTACGGAATGTTGGTTTCTCCTGTATAATGATGAGGAACAGGAACCACTGAAGTACTAATGCTGGGAATCCCCTTCTTACAGGCAGCCTGAATATATGTATAAATAAACCATACTTTTCAGTGGCTTCCTTTGGAGAGCTAAAATAATTATCACTTTAATTGTTTCCCTAAAAGATATATATTTTAATTTTTTTATTTTAGAATAAGCTCAGAGGGTTTCAACTTAGATCAGGGATCCTAGTATGGAGGATCTGGACTTCTAAAGCAAAACAGAACAAAAGACCAAGCTGCTAGGCACAGATTTGGAGTAAAGTCCATTTTAGCCCTAATGAGATCAAATCCTGCTTAAGTTCTCACAGAAACTCCTCACCATTCAGAAGAGGGATCCACACATGTAACAGTCTAAAATCTCAATTTCTTCTTTAAACTAATTTTCCTCTTATTTTTTCCATTTTGTCACATGTGGAATATCCAGTTTTCTCATGTCTAGCTAAACCTACTGTGGCATTAACAATAAGGCTGACGAAAAAGCAACTTCCCCTAATAAAAGCAAATCAATGAATCCATTCAACACATTGACAGAGGATCTTAAATTATCCCCTGAAGGTATGGCTTATCTTTTTACGTTGTCTTTGTGTTACAAATATTGGTTGTAGCACACAAACGTTTTCTTTTATCAACACAACCCAAAGCGACCAATAGTTATTTCTTGTTTGTGAAGCTAATTCCCATCTGAATGCTTCATGCGTGTCAAGGAAAATTCTGCCCACGCAATCAGCTCCTAAATGTTTCCTGGAAGTATTTAAACAGGTTCCCAAACCTCTGTACTGAAAGCCTGAGGTCATCTCAGAATTAAAACCAACACTAATGTTTCCATCTTTACAATCAGTGAAAGTGTAAAAAGTCAAACATGTTTTAGTAAGCATATCCAAAGTTTGCATGACATATAACACCTCAATACTGCCCCCATTTTGAACTGAAAATATTTTATCATTTAAGAATTAGACAGCACCTTGTAATATTTTTAAAGAGCATAAAAATAAAATCAAATAGTTAACTATTCAATAACCATCCCCCATCCCATGAATAGTCTCCAATCGAGGTGCATTTTACATATTGCTCACTTTGACCTGCGGGAAAATGAAATAAAGGTAGGGACAATTTGAAGTTCATAACTGAAACAAAGTGGCCAAAAATCACTTCCCCCAAGAATGCCACCAGGACAAACTGCCAGTGGACAGACAGGCCCGGTGCCGCTTTTGCCCTCCTTGTGACAATGCAGACTAAGGCCGCACTTCTGCCCCTGCTTATCTGGGAATATGCCCCATTGAACTTAGTGGGTCTTATTTCTGAGCAGGCATGTATGGGATGCATAGCCTGTATTTGTTTACAATTCCCTTGGCAACTTAATTTATTTTGTTCCCTTTAGTCTGTTCTGTTCATATTATTTTTTCTATTCTACGTTTTCTTCTATGTATTTGTATATATTAAGAAAATAAAAATATTTTTTAAAGGACTTCAGTGTAAGGATACAGCAGTGTGTAGCTTCTTCCTTTGCTGCTCCAGTTGTTTGACTACCAAAGTCAATGCAGTCATGACTTAAGCACCACAAAAGTCTCTGTTCTGCTCTCAGCCTCTCCAACTGCCTGGCTTCACAGACTGCATTACACTTTGGGGCATTCCCCACAGTAGCCACTGCTGTTTCTCATAAATGATATGAGACAAATGAAGATAATATTCCAGGAAAACATGGATGGATAGTTCTGTGCAGAAAACAGCAACAAAAGCAGAATGATGACTGAGGCCCATGTGGGCAGAACTAACCACATTAACAACTGCAGTTCCCAGCCAGAACGGGCCTTTAGGCAGAACACAAATCCCACTTTTACACAAATCTGAAAATAAGCCCAGGTATTAAACTGCAGCTTTAAGCACAGGCCTTCAGCTCCCACAGCAACCATTTTTTCTCACTGAAGTCAACTGAAGAGCTTGGAAAATTCTCTCAGAAGTGTTCAGCCAACCACATTCCAAGATGTCAATCTGGATTCTCATCTGTGGAAAACTACATTATACTTTTAATCCCAGGTTGGGGGCTTCCTTTCTGCCTTTATTTCTTCTTTCATTTAACTGCTACTAAATGCAAGAGCACAGGTTGCAAACAGTCAGGCTGCCACGCCTTCTGCATATGGGAAAACCTACAGAGAATATTGAATTGTTTGGAATTTGCATATGCTGAGTTATATGCATAGAGGCAATTTAGACATTATTAGCTTTTAAAGGAAATATATCTTACCATAATGAAACAGACTGTGAGTAGACTGTGTGCCTGATCAATCTGCTGTCCAGCCTCTAACTATTAATGGATGACCTCAAGGCACCTCCCTGCCTTCCCCCTCCCCAGGATTCTTTCTTTTTCACCCAGACATGGACCTTCAAATAGAGGTTTGTCCTCTGCAGGATGAGTCACGTGACCACCGTAAACCTAAAGCGGGGGTCCTGAGACAGTCAGTGTGGTGTGGTGATGAGAGAGCTGGATTAGGACTCGGAAGATCTGGGTTCTAGTCCCCTGTCAGCCAAGATGCTTGCTAGGGATTATAGGCCAAACTCTGACCCTCAACCAGCTTACCTCACAAGGTTGTTGTGAGGATAAAAAGAAGAGCAGGATTATGTAAATTGCTCTGGGCTCCTTGAAAAAAAAGGAGGGATATAGAGCTAATTAAAAAAAACTTGAATGGGAACTCTCTAAGTGCAGGATTCACATTATTTTTCAATTGAAGCGTGTTTGCTTCGACTCCTCACAAATCTAACAAAGAGGGCATTTTTATTACATGAGTTCCTACCTGCAGTGTCATCACTATCTTGCATGGTTGAAATGTTTTCCAGATCTTAGAGCATAACCACAAACAGATAAACAGCTTCTGCGAGAGAAACCTAAGGGCTGTGTGCTAGATTTCCATGATCACAGAAAAGTAATAAGGGAAGGAAACGGTGAGAACATCATATGCAAATATGCAAGATATGTAACACAGATCTTTACGTATTACTGGAAAAAATCATGATCATTGACTTTGCAAGGATGAACTGCATATAATACTTTTAGGGTACAGTCTTACTGGAATGGCCATTAACTGCCAAACTCATAGATTTAGAGGCATCCAAAGCCAAGTGTGAGCAGCGGTAGAGGCAATCTTTACCTCCCTGAATCCTATCCTCATGTCCTGCATTTTCCCTAGAAGGGCTTTTTTGCAGCATCCTAGAGAAGGAGGGAAGGAGGTTAGAGCAGCTTCAAACTGCCTCATACCCTAGCTACTCCAGTTTCTCTCCTCCTACTCCTGCAAAACACTTTTTTTTACCCTTTTCTGTGGTCCTTTCCTGACCCCAGGGAGCAGGAGGGCACACTGAGTGCAGGAGGCCAGGGTGGAGGTGAAGCTCTAACTCCAGTGATGAAGTCAAAGTGCTGTTTTCTGCCCCAGATATGGGAATTCAAAATGTTTTCTCGCTTTTCAGATGCTGTCTAGGGGCCATCAGATTGCTCCGTTATTGTATTTCTGATAAACCCCAGACAAGAGCAAAACCACATGCTAAATCCATTCAAACACTGAATTAAAAGCTGGATTCACCAACTTATCTTAGGGCCTCCTGCTCATGTAATGGCCCTCAAACACAAGTTGCACCTTTCTCTGATGTCAGAATCAATCATATGCTCTTGTGGTGGACTCGCAGTGATGGAGCTGCAGTGTGCCAGTGTGCCTCTGATGCAGAAAGGGTTCATTTCGAAACATAAACATGAATAAGCTATTTGCTTCCCTAAAAGAAGGGCTCCATGTTTTCTGAGACACTTAGTTGGCCTTCAGCTGAAGCAATGCAGGTGACTGCATGCTCTGTTGTAATACAAGCTAATCATAGGCTTGTGGGCCAGTTTAATATTAAGATCCAAATTCAGATTCCACAGGATGTAAACAGCAGATTTATGCATTTATTTCATAAAATATCCATGTCCCACCATTTGATAGGAGAAAGGTCGGCCAACCCACAAATAAACCATTTGAAAAGCACCACAGTACAAATGAAAAGAACAAATAAAATGCAACCACCAAACAATGTAAACAGTACGTAACAGGAATAACCAGGCAGAAAAGGCTGTAGAAATAATTCCCCCCAGACATTATTAAAAGTCCTCTGGAAAAGAACTATCTTTGCTTTGCGCTTAAAGACCGAATGAGGAGGGGTGGGTGGGATGCATGCACTGTAATCTTGACAGCAGTCATGATGATAGAAGAGAATCAAGAGCAGAGCCTCTGCAGGCAGTATCTGAGTACAGACATACTCAATTTAATACTCATTGTGATATTTCATTTAAATCTGTGGCATGTGTATTTTTCTCACTCTTTCAAAAGAAAAGCATGTAAAGCAGATAAACTAGATATGGCTTGTCACATGCATGATTAAGATGCCTCAAAGTGACAAGGCTGATCTTAATGCCCAGTTGCTCTACTTAAATTAGGAACATGAAAATACAAGTCAATACACTCCACAAAAAGAATGAGGAAGACATTCTGGTTGTTGGTCACATTGTCTAGACTGCCTGGGTTAAAGATTAGAAAAGAATAACAGAACATTTGTTTTAGGGAGTATGCACCAAGAGATGAAGTGGTCTCTGCTGGCAAGATTTGAGCAACTAAGTGACAGCTGACTTCAGTCTTAAGAACCCTCAAGATTACTTAAGTTAACAAACTGCTTTGAACAGCACATAATCTGATAATTAGCCACTTTTTGTACAAATATTTTAGAGGTTTTCCACGTGCTTCTAACAACTGAATAATGATTCTATAAGAGAATTGTTTCACAAATGACCAATTATACCACATTTCATTATCAGTTAACATCGCTTGGTCCTTTTATCCCGACTTCTTTAAACTGTCTTCAGCTTTGACACCACAGTCAGTCTCCTGTATGACCATGAATATGTATGTCTCTGAGTGTGTGTACACGCACATATATGTTTATACCAATGACCTTATATTTTATATGAAAAACCTTCAAAAACACTGAATTATTTCCAAAGTTTACTAGACTGGATTAATAACTAATGCTAAATCAGATTTTAAATAAGTATTATCAGATGTTCTGGCATTGCTGACATATTCACAAGGAGACAAATCTCTAGATTAAGAGACTAAACATTTTTGTTCCATTTATAGTCAGAAGACCTGTTCAAAAAAATAGAGAAAAATGCCACAGAGATGTAAAGCCTCATATACCATTTTCCCTACTCTTAAGAAAGTCTTTGACTTTTACATCCCTGAAGACTTCTCTAGGCTGGCACTTATCAAAATATCAAGCTCTGAAAAAAGAATCTATGTTACTAAATTATGGTGGCTGTGGAATGCTGAGAGTTGTAGAACTTTTTTCTGTCTAGAGTGTGTACATTTGCTCTTTTAACCATTTAAAACCAGATGCAGCTATCCAAGTTTCACACAGAAAGTGCGTGTTTGTGTGTGTATGAGAGCAAGTACACATGCACTGTGTGTGCTCCATGTGTGTTCATTAGTGTTCGGCACTTACAATTCAGTTATGTGGCGTAAAATTAAGGTGCCCATGCTCTGCAGTCGTGTGGAATAAGGGTTCTCACTAAGTTTCCCTTGGCCTTTTCTCTTGAATCCTCTTTTTTGTCTGCAGGCTGAGGGAACATCAGATGGGAGGCAATGATATGTCAATGCATGTTCTGCTCCCTTGCATTATCTGTTATTATGAGAAATAAACACACAGTTGTACTTGCCCTGGGTCTCCTCTGCTGACAAAATCTGCTAGCAGCTCAAAATTGAGGAATGTTATCATTCTAAGGACAATGCAAGAGACTTAGTTACAGTTTCCACGAGTAATGGATATGCCACCTTGTAGTGAGAGAACCCTCTCTACTTATATAGTTTCTGGGAGAAATACAAACATGCAATGATTTGGAGTCTTTCAGGAACAAACTGGCACAGCTTACCTGCTTACTAATGCCTTTAAAGTGAAATCTTCAGAGTCTGACAGTGAAGCTTTAGCTCAACTTCTCTTAAGCTTTCTTAAGAACACAATTTTGTGCAGTGTGATGCAAAAATGAAGCCTGAATAGATATTTGTTCACATTCATCAGCCTTGCAAACTCTGCTCATGAGTTCATGGTCTCTGCTCATGAATTTTAAGCATGCAGTTAGTTAATTTAAAATAACCACACATACTTGAAAATGGCCAATCCAATATATATTTGGTCATAAATGTAGGACATCCTCCTATCTCTGGTTGGCTGTGCAGCAAGGCAATGTAATACATACCAGCCCCAATTCCCATCTGCACCCGTCTTTTGTCCCTCTCTGCATCCTCCATCTGTCACAGTCTTTTTCTCAGGAAGCAAGGTGGTATACTAGGTGGCCACCTTGGATGCTGAAACCTGGGGGAACAAAGGACCACTGAAGGTAACAGCCGTAGCTGCCATGCCATGGTGGCGGCAGTACTCAGGCTCCTCCTTCTATCCTCTTGCCACCTTCGCTGCCTCCAGGGACAAGGACAGGCATCCTGCATCTTGCCATTCCAGTGGGCTTTTACACAGCTCTGCATGGTGTTGCTTACATGCCTCCAATAAAGGAGTGCTCACCACTCCCCTTTATATCACAGCATGAAGCAACTCTTAGGGATAGGAAGTTTCTCCTAACATTTAGCCAAAAACAGCTTCCATGCTGGTGTTTACGGCTTTTTAAAATGCTTTTGGACACTTTCCCACACTGGATTTATGCATTAGAATGGTAATAATTCTTTATCCAATACCTGTAGCACAATGTCACAGATGCACAGCAGTAATGTCCTTACATATGACTAGTCAACCAAGCAAGAGAACATGGGCTATGCTGTATGAATATTGTGAAGGGGGACAGACAGACACAAAACTGTGGTCAAAGGCACTATTTTGAGCGGTGGCTTTCTGTGGCCCTCACAGGAACTTCTAAGTGTAGCCAGAGTCCTTCATGTTATAAGTGATGATATTAAAGATTTATGATACATACACATGCGAGCAAACTCTACAACCATGCAAGTATTTCTGCTTAATTCTCTTCTGTGTGAAAACCATCACATGAATAATGACAGTGAAAACTAGCCCTTTGGAGAGCCAGGAACTCATAACTCATAGTAACTAAGATCCCTGAACTGGAGAAATATTTCAAGAATCTAAATGTGGTTTGTGAGAACAAGCAGTTATTACTCCATCAGGCTAAAGGGTCATTTATGGATATATTACCCTTAGGAATCACTGAAGCAACTTCACAGCATTCTATTAATCCACTGCATTCATGTGTCTTTCCTTGATAAAAAATAGAGCAATATTCAATGAATGCACAGCTGAGAGATGAAGATAGTTAATAGGACATCCACTAGATCTAGAAGTATAAAACAAGAGAACAGAAACGATCCAACATAAATAGAACACTGTCAGCAATATGTCATGCACATTTTCTTGTTAAAATTCAGTTAAAGGTAAAGCCTTATAACACATCATGTGTTGGCACAGATCATCAATTTTGTATCTGCATGCTTATTACTTAAAGCGGCACAACCGTGTGTCCTCCACATGTGTTGATACTACATTCGTCAGTCATGACAGCTAGGAATGGTGGGAACTGTGGCCCAACACGTTTTGTGGACACCAGTTTGGAGGAGGTAGACTTTAAAACTATGTTCTAAATTGGACTCCGAAGGGTTTGTTTTATGTAATCTATCAAATGTACAGGCACCTACATGCAAAAAGATTCTGCATTTGATGCCCATGAAATATAAGGTATTAAAACTAGACATGACTCCATTCTAGTAAGTTTAAAATAAAATAAAATAAAATAAAAAAGTGATAAACTTCATCTACCTGAAAGGGGTGTTGCAAAAAATTTACAATCCCCCAAAGCAGTGCCTTGGGGGATTGTAAATTGGGAAGTTCAAAAAGATGTAGAAATGCCCATGGAAGAAAGTCCCCATTGCTCAGGATATGCTGCAGATGGAGAGTGCACTTGTCTCACCAACAAGAACACTTCCTTCTTTTCCCCGTGGCAATTTAAATTGAGGGAGGAGAAAAGCTTTTGTGTATCCATCATAGCAGCAGGCACATGGAGAGAAAACACAGAGTGAATGCAATGCCCTTGCATTAGATCTGCATTTTTCTGAAGAACACGGTTTCTCATTTTTCAATACACAGCCCAATGAGTTCACTTTCATGCAACTAATTCTGTTGGAGGAAATTTCTGTTGTGAGGAGAAAATGAAGAGTTAACTTCAGCAATATTTCAGGACGCATTTATAAAAAAGAACTTCAACAAACAGTACGCAGTATCTATCTGGCTATATAGATGAACTATGATGGGGAGTATGATGTGCCAGAATAACATTCTGTTGCTGTGACAAATGTGAAAAATGCCTAAAATTTAAACCCAAAGGTTATCTTATCCCCAAGCAGTTTCTTAAACTTGAGACTGAAATACTGTGTGAGACACATTTCACCTAGAAGATACTAGTAAGTATATTAAACTCATGAATGCTCTTCTTGATGAGTGGGATTAAGGAAGGGCATATCAGTTTATTTCCAAACTTTTGTCACTGTTGCATGTGTTCATAAGTCTGTCCTATTCTATTTCTGAATCGATTTGTAATTTTAGAAAGGAAAAAGACCATGAAAGGTTACATTTAAATATGTCCCTTTAAACATATTTTCTCTCAAGAAACACATTTCTAATGTGTTCTCTCTCAGAATATGCATTTTAAAATGTAATTTGTAGCCTTTTTGAGCAAAGAACTCATTCTCATTCAGGAAGTTCATGATCGTGGATAACTAACTATAAATCTGCACATTAGTCCAGAAAATGAGGTTCAGCTCATACTGGCATAGTAAAGATAGAATTCATCACGCATCCTTCAATGCAATTTTCTTGATAGTGTAACAGAAGCTTTGCCAAGCACCCTGCAGTTGGTATGAGAGATACGGCTTAAAGCAGCTGATGACTTCCAGATCTGGCGCAATGGTTTGACAGGTCCTGAAAAAGCTAGTCCTCTTGGGCGGGAAAGTAGGAGCCACACTCAAGGGACAGAGAAGTTCCTGATAACTCCAAGCTTCTGCTAAAGATGGGGAGAAACAAGGACCCTAGAAAAATATGCTGCAAACCATTAAAGGTGAATTATGACTCAAGTCCTGTCTACAGGGAAATGAGTTTTATCTCTATAATAATTAAAGTACACAACATAAAGGCAGGAACTCTGGTTTGTCCATTTCTAAAGAAAGGATTGGTTCTGGGCAATATAGCACTAATTAAAATAATTCTGGCTTGACTTCAATATCCTCACAGCTCCTACTTCATATTAAAAAGTCTGCTATAATGAGAATTTACAAAATAAAATCCTGAATATGACTCATTACTATTGTTTGGCTCTCATTTTTCCTCACCATCTTATCCTGTCACATTTCCCTTACTCATATGAATGAAAGGTGGCAGTGGAAAGATCAGTATTTAAAAATATGTTAGTAATATATTCCAAGTGTTTGACTGAAAAGATCTCACATTGCTTCCCCCATCTCTGCAAATAGAAAGAAAGAAAGAAAATTAACTTTTAATAGGCTAATGGCTGGCTTTGGATTTAGTTTAATATTAAACCACATATAGATATGAACACATGAAATTGGTTTATACACAGTCAGGCCACTAATCCATATTGTTGTTGTTGCTAGTCGCGAAGTTGTGTCCGACCCATCGCAAACCCATGGACAACATTCCTCCAGGCCTTCCTGTCCTCCACCTTCCCCTGGAGTCCACTTAAGCTCATACTGACTGCTTCAATTACTCCATCCAGCCACCTCATTCTCTGCCATCCCCGTCTTATTTTGTCATCAATTGTTCCCAGTATCATTATTACTTTGCATTTATATCTCAACTTTTTTCTTCTTGTGAGGAACCCAAGGAGACTTACTCCTCCAGTCTTTTTTAACCAAACAACAACCGTATGATGAGGATTAGGTTGAGTGACTGACCCAAAGTCACCCAGTGAACTTCACGGAGTCCCTTTCACCAGCTTTGGCTGGTGGCCAGACAAGTCTCTTTGTGGACAGAGATGGTCTGGCTGCAGTAATCTTCCCTCTGGTCATCTCTAACTAGATAAATACTATGCACTTTATATGGTGGTGCCCTTGAAGGCTGCTCAGAAGCTGCAGCTTGTACAAAAGGTGGCAGCCAGACTAATGACCTGGACCAGTTGGTCTGAACATATAATTCCAGTTGGTCTGAACATATAATTCCAGCTTCATGCAATGGCTGCCTATAAGCCTCCAAGACTGAATCATGGTGCAGGTATTAACCTATGAAGTCAGAAGTGGTGTGGAACCACAGTACATGGAAGATTGCCCTTCCCAACCAGACACTACACTCAACAACTGAGGCCAAATGCCACTCTAAAGGAAGCAAAAGACCTTCTCTGCGGTAGCCCAAATTATGCCCCCAAATTATGGAATAGTTTCCCCATGATGGCCCACCTGGCATCAACTTTACTATCTTTTCAGCATCAAGTTAAGAAAAACTTTTTGCTGAAGCATTTACCTACTCCAAATAGCACATGGAGGTGGAAGGTATTGCCAGCTGCTTTTTCAGTAGACCTAGTGGCATGGCCTGGTTTTAGTTTTAAAATGCAGTTTTAAATTTTTAATCCAATTTGATGATGTTTTTAGTTGTTTTATTTTATATTGTATTATATTGTGTCTATTAACTGATGCTCAGAGAGCTTCAGCTATTTGGCAATATAGAAATAAACTAAATAACTAGCTAAACAAAATTATGCAAATGCATTCTTGGAATCCAGATTCAGGACCAAGTTCAAGAGCACATGCAAACTGCAAGCTTGAGTATTCAAGGGCATTGTAAAGCTATCTAGCACAGGTGTAAACCCTTTTCCCCAGTCCCTATTCACTGATCAACTGACTAGGAGCATTTTGCCTTCTCTTAAGTTTCAGTTTGTTTGCTCTCATCCAGTCCTTTCAGGAATGACATATTTATATTTTTGAAGTTACTAAGTGCTGAATATTTCTCTGAGGCTCTATCAGCTTCCAACATTTTTCCCACAATCTGTTGAGATTCACATGAGGGTAGAGGGTTGCAGCCTCTTGAGAATCTCATCTTCAGAGCTATGTTCTGGCCGGGTTTTGAAGGCTGTACTATTTCTTCAAAATACAGAACTCCCTGAAAAGAAGGCAAAGACTTGTGAAGTATAATTTAGAGTTCATGCATTACAAGAAAGGTCACACTGTCATGTTGTGATATACCTGTAGTTCTTAGCATTTTATTAATTAGCCACAACAGTTTCAATTTTTTTTTCTAAAGCTTCTGGTTTTATGAAAAACTTTTCTACTTGTTGTTGCCATTTCTTTTTAAGTCACTGTGTTTATTGGGTGTATGCACATTTGGATACTACAGAACAAGGATACCTACAGAGTTAGTGATGCAACAGAATAGACATATGTGTATCTAATGAACTACCCGACCAGTTTTACTTGCATAATGCTGTGGTACAGTTCCCAAGATACACTTTGCCAACATGCGGGCTCCAAATATTTGGAGTGCCACAAATTGGCCACTCCTGCTCCAACTCAACAATCTGACAAGCCTGTAATTACTGACACCCTCTGAAATGTGCAGATATTTCAAGATGGATATTGGGACACGTACCTACCGAGGTTTTAGATGGCTTGAAGG
>NW_025335589.1:19035843-19079162 GCF_004798865.1 Varanus komodoensis | reverse complement strand
CCTTCAAGCCATAAGAGGTGATAAGGAGAGAATACTGGATGCTTACTTTTCCAAGGAGTCAATTCTATTGAACATCATACAACTTACTTCTGAACAAAGATGCACTTTTACATCTTGGACTTAAAATGAAGCCTTCTTGAATTAAATGAAAAAATGGACACCCAAATAATGTAACACGTCTCTTTTGGAGGGAATAGACTGACATCTAGTGGTAACCAGCAGCTACAGTAACTGAGCAAAGATGTCCTTGCATAATACACCTATTTTTCCAATCTCAATTATAGCTACTTTGAAGTGTTTGAAAATTATCAGTTCCTCTGAGTGAGCCTCAGAAATGAAAATGGAATCCTTCATTCTCTTCTATCCACTTTTCTTTCAATCTTTCCTCAATCATGAGGCTGCTGTTCTGAGGGAATACATGTGGAATAGATCCGTGTGATTCTTTGTGCCAATAATGAAGGCAGAAGCTACACTGGTGCAAGGAATGTTATGCATAATTTGACTATATCCTAAACATTTCTACTCCAACAAGAATACAAAATGATGAAAATCCAATATAACCTCCATAGATCTCCTCTCCCCCAAGTTCTTACAACAGCTCTAAAACTTTAACTCTTAAAAAAAAGAAAAGAACCCATTTTGTTAATTGCCCACAGAACCTTGGCTATTGGGTTGTATAAAATAAATAAATAAATATCTTTGAGGCTGGGGAGATAGACATCCAGCTGTTCTCATATTTATGTTGATCTCTAGACTGCAACTTAAGGTTAAGTTCAGACCATAGCTATGTACAGAGCTAGAAACTAGCATGCAGGCACCAGGTCTCCTATGCCAACAAAACATCCGGGAAGGTATTTATCTACTATTCTCAATGTTTTGACAGAAAGTTCATGCTTTATGTAAACATGGAAGGCCTAAAATCGTACATGGTGACAATATAGCAAAAACATACTGTCCAAGAAGACGGAAGAGGAAGGAAATCTGATTATGAAGACCTACTGATTAATTTTATTTTAGAAAATATCCAACCTGCCTTCTTATTCATTCATTTTTTCATTTCTATACTGTCCCATAGCCAAAGCTCTCTGGAAGGTTTAAAACAATCCATAAAAGCACACCAACACAACACAACACAAATACCATAAAATCAAAGCAGCATTAAAAAGAATTTAAAACAGCTAAAATACAGAGTAAAAATGATTTCATGAAAAAGAAAAACACCTAAGGAGGTAATCCTCCAGATAGCCAAGTACATCTTCAAAGGCTGCAGCATAAAGGGCCATCTTAACCTGGCACCAAAAAGGTGACAAGGATGGTGCCAGCTGGACCGCAATGCAGAAGTTATTCTTTAGTTGGGGGTCCTCCCCAGAGAAATTCCTCTCCCTTATTGCCAGAATTGGCACTGGGAGGCAGGCCCCAGAGACTGAGACTAGTATTCCCCAGAAGTAGCTTCCAGATTAAAAGACAACATAAACATAATAAACAAAAAAGACAAGCAGACACAACAGCTCAGCTAAGTCAACTAAAACACCAGCAACAGAAGAGCATAAAACTGGGTCAGTTTTAAAATTATAGGAGAGACCTAGGCCAGCACTATGCTTTGCACTTAATTGACAGTGTGATTTGGATTTGTATCACTTCTTTGGATCCAGTTGTGCAGGTATTTTAATACAGGCTAAAGTCCGGATGTGTGGACCATATCAGATGCACTGTCATATCTGACGGCTAAGCTAGATGTTCCAATAAATATGTAGGGAAACCGCTGGTGCTCACTTTTATCCTGAAGTAAGCAGGATGGACCCCAGTTCAGCTCAGAACCACCACATGTGCTTAGGGTAGAATTAAAGCTTCCCATCCAAACTCTCACATACACTCACAGGGCCTGAAAAAGGAGAAAAACCCTCCCTCAGCACCAAGTTTACACAAATATGACTTGTTATATGCACAGTATCTTAAATATAGCAGTGTCAAATTATTGTTCATCCCTCATCAAAGCAGCAAGAATATGGCACAGGTCCTCCATTTTTTGCACCTATGGGCACATCCAAGAATTTGAGAAACTGTGAGCATCACTGCTAAAGGGCTTCCAAGAAAATATAGCTAGTCACATAATGGCAACTGATCTTGTTAGTCCAAAGAGAGAAATCATGAAGCTAGAATCTGGAAGCTATCTTGTATTCACCAGTGGCTATTTCATGTATAGAAGAAAGAGACAGTGGAACACCATACAGTTACTAAAAAGTTTCAGTTCAGTTAAAAAACAAGTTTGCTTTGCATGCAAAAAGTCCTAGGCTCTGTCTTCACCATCTCCAGCAGAGATGGAAAGCCA
Organism: Varanus komodoensis; assembly: GCF_004798865.1. Classification (NCBI taxonomy): domain Eukaryota; kingdom Metazoa; phylum Chordata; class Lepidosauria; order Squamata; family Varanidae; genus Varanus; species Varanus komodoensis. Next base: position 19,076,833 of record NW_025335589.1, on the reverse strand, counting down.
TGCCAGTTTAGAAATGCTGGCTTAGAAGGACCAATGATTTGATTTGGAACTACATATGCTGTTTCTTGCTAAATCAAGAATATTGTAAGACCTTCCTGAGACTTGTTGTAATAGGACGAGATAGAAAAGCTTTAAATACATAAATAAGAACACACAAACCAGTGATGGTGGCAGGTGGATGGATACCAACGGTTGGAGAGGACAGATTCAGTTTCTCCACTTCCTGCTTCCCCAAGGAAAGTTACTGTTCATTCGGAGTGTTTACATGAACTGCAACTATAATCTGCCTCTATGTGGGTGAGGGAAAAACTAAGCCAGTTTATGGCCTGCAGAGTATGACCCACAAGAGTCCTGATAGCCATCACTCCAAACCAGGCCCTAAGCCTCTTCATGGCATTATCTTCTTAGAGTGCATGATTCTGAGGGTTCGATAAATGAACAGGAATACACATGTAAGGAAAATATATGGTTAAGTAAAAGCTATAAAGCTACTGGAGGAATGTAAGGATAAAATAAGCACAGCCATGAACAAATTGGATGTCAGTGTGATTATGAGAAGGATTTAACTACTGCACAGATTTACATTGTTCCATTTCACCCTGTAAGCATTAGCACTATAAACATAGTAATTATGGTGAAGAAGACTGTGTCATGTCAGGTTTATTGTCCAAACAGATGGAACAGCTTCACCTTGTTGCACTTAATATAATGCAATAGTGCCACCTAATGGTAAACAACAGCACACATTTTTGGAGAACCAAATTTTGTCAAGACCACAGAATAATAAAATAGTGACCAAACCTTCCCTATTCTTTATGCAGTCTCTTAAGCATGAAACAAAGTTGGTGATGATGAAGAAAATACAGCTGTTTTGAATTATAAAAGAAACCCAAGCTGAAGTTTGTACTAGTGGACATGATACATGGAAATAGGTTAGACTATGCAACATATAGTCCAGTGATTAGAGTGTTGGACTGGGAGTTGGGAAAACACAGTTCTACCACCCACTCAGTTCTGATGCTTACTGCCTAATCTAAGGACAGTCATAGACTTGCAGTCTAACCGATCTCACAGGGTTGTTGTGAGAATAAAGTGAAGAAGGGAATTTTGTAAATCACCTATGGTTCCTTGCAAAGAAGACAGGTAAGCTATAAATGTAATCTGTTAGGTTGTCTTAAATGTAATAGATAAAATGAAGGGTTGCCTGGGAGAAACAAGAAATGGTTAGACTGCCTTAAATGTTTTTGCCGATGATGACATTGTTAGCCCAAGTTTAAAGCTAACAAAATCTGTAAACCTTTAGAATACTATATGTTAAAAAATCATTTACCTATGAAACAATTGAAAGAAATAAACAATAAAATCTCAGGACTGGTTAAAACTTCATCCTATGTTGTCAAATGCCTGGGAGCAAAGTCTTAGTCCAGAGACAAAAGGATGCCATTCTGGGTTTGTACCTTGACATAGGCTATTACCCATGATGGTTTATCATGTCATGTGAACACAGAATGATTCCCACAGACTGGCTTGTTCATGAGCAACAAGCCACCTAATAACCCACAATTGTTATAATACACACAATAGGTTGCCATGTTAACTGAACCTAGATTACTGAGCCCATAGCAGATACCAAGAATTGGCTCCCAAGCTGTTTGGCAACAGTAGCTTGCTTGAGCACTGACCAGTGTCACCTGCCCCTCCAGTGCAACTGGTGGAGTGGATCTCACCACAGAGGGAACACAGATGGTACCACCCCATTGTGCAAGCAAAGATAATTCATGCCTTTGCATTTTTTTGATGCAATTTGCCTTCAACAATTGACAGCTGTCAAAAGAAAACAAAACGAAGAAGAAAACTATTTGGAGACTCTTTGTGGTGAAGTCTAGAGCTGAGTCCCTGTTGCAGGGACTGTTCTGTGGGACTGTTGTCTGGGTGACAGGCTCATCAATTTATCTCCCCAAGCCTTTCTTTCCCTTGTTTCAGAGGCTATTAGTGCACATCGGTTCAACCCCTCCCCCTTCCACTGGAGACAGTAAATTTGAAGCTTCTGCAAAGCAAATAGTTTCAGTTTTCACAATAAAAGTAGCTCCTATCTCAGCACTAGACTTCAGAAAAGCAGTTTCAAAGCACTCCATGGCTCCAAACAACTATCCAGCTTTTGGACAGAGAAGGTTCAATACACTACCTGTTGAACCTTTCCTTTGTCTAGTACAGCCTAACCAGTACAGCCTTCAGTAGGATTTTTTTTTTAAATGTAACAAGGAACTTTTAATTTTCACCTTTAAGCAATGAAAAGGTATTATGATTACTTATTTTTAGTATAGTGTCAGTCATGAAAAATGGGACCTCATTGCACAAAATATTTAAGATACTGTGGTATCCTATTTGTGTGGCTTTGCCTTGCAGAGTTAAAAAAGCTGCTTTTGAGGGTTTTTAACTTTGTCAAAGACGCTCTTCTCCATGCAACTTACCATGAACACTGTAGGTCCCTTCCCCATATAATCTTGAACGTTTCTTTTTCTTCCTTAGCCTACTATTCTTGATGGCATTGGCTGATCTGCTCGAGTATCACAGTTGACTAGTACTAGCAGATATGTCATGGATCCTGCTGGTGCTATTAACCTAGCTGTTCTGACATTATAATTGATCACCAATCAAAAAATATTTCTGGAAGACAGAAAAAAGCAATCTGTCTCTGCGCTTGGCAGCTTTTATATTTTAACATGCTCAATGCACGGCACAAATGCATGTGGCTGGGATTCTAATATTTTTACACACTGTGTGCTTTTCTGTTATCTCAACCTGGGGGTTGGTATGCTTGAATTGATCAAGGTACCAAAAATTGCAAGCAGCTGCTTTCAGTGAAAATCCCTTTATTTCTGCAGATTGCTCACCACATATACCTGCATGTCCCCAGTACTGAGATTATCTTTAAAAATAATTTTAAAAGATACCACCATCCTAGATTAAGTCAGGGGTGGGTAGGTTGTATCCCTCCATATGTTTTGGCCTACAGTTCCAATGATCCTTAACTATGTTAGCTAACACAAGAGTTGTAAGCTAAAACATCTAGATGGCTGCAAAATTTCCCACCACTGCTTTAAGTGATATAGTTATCAGGCCAATAGTAGTTCTATTGAATTACATGAGATTCACCTCCAGATAAGTTCTATACACAGGTAAGTGTGTATAGAATTGTAGCCTTACACATTTATAAAAGGTTTGCTTTCAGTATAAGGAAAAGTTATTTTCATGTTATTATTGAGAGCAATGATGGATAGGTTATTTGTATTTTAGCCACTTTTCAGATCTAGACAATCTAGACAATTTCTTTGTACTTGTGTGTGTACAGAACAACAGAAACAGAAGGCTTCTATGAACTTTAAATATTATATAGGAGAAAGCCAAAAAAGAGTTATGCTGGTAGACATATAGTTTGTTGTATTAAGCATGCATATTACAAATAGATTGAGAAGTTAGAGGAAAAAGTAATCTTGTAAACTGAAGGCTGTTCTGATGTAATTAAATATGTTAATACCTAACTTTTTTTTTTTTTTGGTGGGGGTGGGGGGTCTCTAGGCAACACCATTAGATGTGCTAGCTTACATTTTATTTATAACTGGCATTCCAAGACTAAAGCTACTAACTACTGGCATATGGATCTATTTTGGGGTACCATAGGCTCCCAAAAACCCTGGCAACCAAGCAGAGATAATCACTTTAAGAAATTCTCACCTAGGAAGGAAGAGGGAAAGTAAAAGAAACACACAGGCAAACCACATATGAAAAGTGAAATACCAACTTAATCAGAACTGTAAATATCAATTACTTTAGAAAAGCAAAATGCTTATTTATGTAGATATTTGCCAACCCAAGGCTTGATTTTCCAAGACATGGTTAAATTAGCATCCAGGGATGGATTGAAACAACGTCAAGTGTTGCAAAAGAATTCAATCCTTGAAGTTACCAGCCCAAGCACTCTCTCTGTTGCATGCCCATAGCCCTCTTTTTTATGAGACAACACTGGTAGAGTGGTCCCAACCCCATTTTCTCACCTCAGGGAGCTATTCAGATCAACTGGAAGACATTACCATTTGATTTTTGTCATGCCTTTTGTTCTTCTGATTTTTTTTTCCAAAGGCGTGAGAACCTTGGGTTCCAAGCCTTCTTTTTGGATCCATTTGTAGCTCTTGCACCAGTACCACCTGGGTCCACAGCACTGAAAGCCAAATTGGTCTCCTTGCCAATCCATTGGTGGAAGGAGTTCCAATCATTTGCTCCAAGTTGGAAAATTCTGGAGCCCAAACAAAGGGGTAAGGAGAAAGGACAGTGCAGTTCTGTTACTTTTTAACCACATTTGTCCAACTTCATCCAAGTCTGGGCCTTTAGACTTTTGTCTTATCACAGCCAGAGAAAGCTGCAATTCATTTTAAAAACTGACATACTTTTTCTTCAATAGCAGAGACTCAGGAGTTTCAACATATCCCAAATTTCAACTGCACGCAAATCTAAAGTGACATAACTTATTTGTTTCTATCCTATTTTTCAGATTCTTGTACACATCATACTCACATCCCCTACATTGTATTTTCTATGGATATGTGAATTTGATATAATTTTGGATTCCCTTTCATTAAAAACCCAGCTGCTCCATGTAGTCTTGTTTGGTCAACTAGTGAGAAGAATTGTGGCCAGGACTCCCCTTCTCGTTGGCTTTTTTCTTTTGGCCCAACATGATCATCCCAGGTTATTCAAGGTTTTTTTAAAGTTGTTTTGATGCATGGTAAATTGGTCTTTTGGGAAAAGCAGCAAAAAAGGCAGAAGAAATCATGCAAAGTGCAAGACACTGGAGTGAATATACTTTAGGCTTTAAGCCACTTCCTTCCCCATCCCCTTTTGCTAATATGACTGTGCATCAGGACTAGCCTGAGCACACACCTCTTTACTGGGCCAAACCTTCCACTCCTACAGGCTCAGCCTTTTTCCTTCAATTTAGAACTGATTTACTTAATGCCCATCTCTCAACTGCTTTATACAGATTTGTCTACTCCTGTAAGACAAGTCCCCAAGCAAAGTACCATTTGGAACCAGTAAACTATTTGCTTTGGTTTGGGCCAGCCCAAAATAATCTTGCAATCTTTTCTAAAATTGGGCATCAGTAATTTTAAATGTTCACCTGCAAGACAATATAATTATTTAATAAACATGTATTTGTTCTCTTTGCTAAATTCTTATAACCTTCATTTCCTTAAAATTGATGGATGTGTATACACTGCAACATTTTATAACCTCTGCTGTAAGAAATTATTATAGCAACCGCAGATCTTGAGGTGGTTTTTGATTAAAGATTAAAATACCACTCAATTTCATTACATTTGACAATAATCCTACAGGTTCAATTTATGACTTAAAAAAATCTCACACACTGGAAGAATACACTTTTAGTGTGTTTGGGAAACATTCAATATACATAGTGGGAAGTGGTAGTCCTAGGACAATCTGCTAATTTAAAGGGAAACCCTTTGGTTACAGATCCTGGTTTCATGCTTAGTTTTTCAGTGATACCTATGTGAACTGATACTCATAAAGGACCTCCTAATGGCTCCAAAAAGGAAAAGAAAAAGCACAATCAGCACAGGTTCAATTTCTAAATGAGGCTTCCAGTTATCTTAAATCTATGGTTTTAATATGGGTTTCACCATAACTGAAGTGATGCTGTATCTTCAGCAATCACCTGAAGACTTTCTGTCCAAGGATATAAATGCAAGGATATTGTGAGAGTTTTTAATACAGACAGGAGCTTAACACTGGGTAGTTAAAATCTGGCAGATTTTTGATAGAGAACAGGATATACAGAGAAAGAACAGAATCCTGGATGTGGGGCAAGAGAAAATTAAAGAAAATCCATTCCATGAAATAGGCTTTTCCCTGCAAGAAAAATATCACAGAAATAGAAATGTAAGGATTCTCATTTTTCTTTTAGAAGGTAAGCTGTTGGTCTTATTTTTTTCAAAAAAAATGAACAACTTATTAAAGCAATCACTCTTTTCAGGATTCACATGCTTTCTTGTTCCCTCTCCATCCATATATTTAGAGACTGTCTCTCTGATAAGCAACACTTGATCATTGCTGTTAAAGGCTATCTGGCCTATGTTCCTGTCAGAAGCCATAAACCACCACCAGTACACTACAGGTGAAGGGGTTCTGGAGCCCTGTCTTCTTCCATCTAACAAAGAGCTTGTTTGAGTTTTACAGCACCTGGGGGCTGATTCTTGGGAGGACAATGAGACAAAAGAATTAAGGATATGAGTGAAGAAAAATAGATGGGAAATTTGTAGGAAGTATTCTGAGGATGGTTAAGTGCTACACTGGGTAGTTTTGATCACTCCATGAAAAAGGAAAGAATAAGAAAGATAAGAGAACAAGGATTTTTCTTTTTTAAGAAGCAAGGCTTTTTTGACAGGATAAACTATAATCAAAGTTAAGCCATATATAAGTGAATGACACATGCAATGGCTTGGGTCCTAAGCAAGTTCATTAAGAGAATGCTTTCTGTCCTTTCCCCCTGCACCACACAAAAAACTTCTCCAAAGGGTCTAGGGTCCTCCTGAATAATGTGGGGTAGACTGTGAGGTGCTGGGGAAGGACAAAATCCCAAAATTAGGTGGACCTCTTATTTTTCAATGAGGGCTCTGAACACTGCATAGAGCAGCAAAGTACAGAAAGTTTTCCCTCAATGAACTTCCTTAATTTACCATGCAATCAAAGTCTATTCATTTGTGTTTGCTGATTTGTATGAACAACCTAAAGTTCCCAACCAATTAATAAACCATGGGCTCTCTACCTGGATTGTTCATACACTAGTGTAAATTTGGCATATTAATGACAAACCACAATTCAATAACCACTCATACTCAACCCAGAAGCATGGTATACACATTATAACAAGCAGGAGGATGAGCTGAGAATGAGTAGTTGTTGAATCATTAGTTGTTTCTAACTATGAACAACCCAGAAAGAGGACATGGTTTGCTGTTACGCTGAGCACTCTGAGTTGTTCAGGGTTAACAACACATGGTTAATTCATAGGCTTTATTTCATGAAGTATTAGGTCCTTTAAAAACTGTTTTCATAATAGGATTTCAGATGCATTACATGCAGACAAGAACCTTTTTGTTCTTACATCTCAAGACAGACTTTTCCTGCGTCTATACATACGTAGGCAACCAAACAGGGAAAATCTGAATTCTCAATACATTCAAACCAAACAATCTGCTTTCTGGTTTCAAAAAGTTTATTTATAAGAAAGGTATTTCCGGACCCAATGGTCAACACAAAAACATTTTGCCCAAATTTAAACAATCACCTTGCCTTGAATTTTCAATTTCATTTTTAAATTTAAAAAGTCCAACAAATTATTTTCCCTCCCTCTCAGCTAAACCTAAAGAAATTAAGTACAGTACCTTTGAACTGTAGTGGGTGGGAGACAAAAAAGTGATAAAATTTATAATGTACAAGTATAAAAATATGTTACTCAAGATTCAGCATAATAATTTAATAGCTTTTTGCTGTTTTGTAAGTATCTGGAAATGGAACAGATACATGTCCTGCTCCTGTCACAAGAGGTAGGATGCCTGCATTTGGTACGACATTCCACGAAAGAGTCAAAGTGACATTTCTGTTGCCCCTGCAATTTAAACAGAGTATTAGCATAAAGACTTGTATATTCTAAGCAGTATAAATCATAATTAAGCCAGCAATATATGAGTTATATTATACGATTATGTCAACATTAAAAATTTGTTAATCTGTTTTACAGTGTATTCCAGCAGCCATTTGCAAAAAAAAAAAAATCTTATTAAGGAACTACTCCAAGTTCAAAGTAGCCTATATCTAAAAAACGTACTAAACTCAAAAGAAACTCTGCAATGTTCTAAATCAAATTATTTAAACTCTGAAGTGATGTAAGTTCCAATGAGACTTGGCCTTACAAATATTCTCTCAATCATACTCCTGGAAGCAGGGTCAATATAAAAGATGAAATCTGTAGCTTCTTGTCAAGTAACTAGAAAAAAATGTTTACATCTGGGAATACTACAAAGCTCTTAACAGTCTGCTAATTCAAAAACAAGCTTCAACAGGGATTGTTTTTCTTACTAGTGCTTAGCTAACTGAGACAGAATAACCATGTTAGATAGGATCTCGCTCACCATCCTCTCATCTATATGTGCCCTAAATGTGAAAACTGGTAAACGTTACAACTTAGGATGAGTTAACATACTGCTTTTTATCAATGAAATTAATCTGAATTTTTGTGTATTTTTCCCAAAGTGTTGCAGATGATTACTGGGGGACATTCTGCCTTACTTAACATTCACTTGTGCATACTCTACATGGGCTGCCTTTGAACATCATTAGGTTTCTTCTAATTCCCATGTTACAATAGTTTCCTTGGCTGCTGGTGCATTGCAGAGTAGAATTCAAAGTGCTGGGTTTGACTTACAAAACCCTACATACTCTCACGCAACATTAAAGTCCCCCATATGGGCCTACTGTAATCTTTGTTTCTGATCTGCTAATATACAATATACAATTGGCAAGAGCATAAGAAAGGGTCTTCTCAGTGGTTGCTTCCATGTTCATGCTAAGGGAGGTCATGCCAGCCCAGTCTTTGATGCCCTTCATAGCCAAAGGCCTTTTAAAGACATGCCTTTAATCCAATAAGCTGACTTCAACATTTTTTAATTGGTTGTTTTGACTGATTTTATGTTTTGCCTTCCTTGTTTTAAGGACAATTCTACACTACAAATGCAAATCATGATTTTCTCAAAGGATCTGGTGAGGTTTATAGGAGAGATGTATCTAACAAATGTCAGAACTACTGTATCCTACCTTTCACAAAAAGAAACCAGAATCTTACACTTGACATTGAAATTGGTATAAATTGTAAGTGTAGATTGACCATTAACCTGGACCTGTGATAAAGTACACCGCGCCATGTCTCAGAATTCTGTGCATGTCACTTTTCCTTATGTAAGAATCAGAGACTAATGAAAAGTTTTCATGATTTGTCCTTCAATTCTAGCCACTAGGCAAGATCATTTTTGTACAGCACCCAGCATGAAGTATGGCAGCTAAAGGCAGAAAGGGCATGAGCACCTACAAACTCTTTTTTGATGGTGGGGGAAACCCAGTTGCAAATGATTGTGTCTTGTAACTGCAGTTTCTCTGCTTTCCCAAGGTCCCTCCCATTTTCTACCATCATTTCTTTTCTGTTACTTTTCTAAGCACTCCTGTTGCACTGTAAGTGTTCACATTGTATCCTTTTCACCAACCTACTCTTCAGTGTCTCATGTCTACTAATTCCATCTGCTCAGCCAATATGTGTTACTCTGTGCTTGCACACAGGAAAGAGGCAGTTAACAGGAATTTAAACATTTTAGATGTCCCCAGTTGGCACATCCTCAAAGCCCATAAATGTAACTGTGGCTGCAGAGGACATAAGGAGAACGCAATCCTACCTATAGCTATTTGCAAAATTTACTGTATGGCAGCAGGTTTGTAACTCTGTGCTTCTTTGAGAAAAGATGCACTTTTTTCCAGTGGAAATGCACAAATGCCAGTATAAAACTGATTCATATGATCATAGTACCCTGGTTAAGCCACTGAATCTACTTAGCACCAACTGAGTGCAGCTTGTCATGTTGTCCAAACTCTCTCCCTGTTTAAGACTCACTGCACATCTAGCACTGCACACAAATATACCATAGCTAAAAATAATATAAGGTGAAGGTTTACTCACTTGAGACCATTTCCATCATCAAAGAAGAAGTATTTGGACTTCATATCTTTCAACAACAGCTTTGGATTATCTCCTCTCAAAATGATTTTGTCCCAAAGGACAACCTGGTTCAAAGCCTACAATTAAAGTTACAACTGATCACCAAGTTTATTTAATATTGTAAACAAATAAACCAACAACCTCATGATCAAGAAAGCTAAGCATGTAGATAAAGAAGCTTCAGGGATTTTTTCTTCACTGCATTTTGGAGCAAAATTAGCCAATCCTGTCTTCCTTAAACAATGCTTAGACTATAACACAGATATTTCTATTTCTCCACAATTCTGCACATTTTTGCCACATAGTTAAAGTGCTTATTTTTTAACAGCTGCAAAGCACACAGCCTGCTCTGAAGTTTGAGAATGGTTCAGAATGTATGTTATAATCATCTTAGGTTGTCTATTTCTGGATAATGGGAATTGGGAGAAGGGAACAATATGTTGCCCCTATATACTGATGGAGCAATACCCTTCCCCCACCCCCAAGAAACAGAAGACAAATGCAAACCTTAAATTAGTTTTATCCATCCCTACAACCAGGTAGCCATTAATAGAAGCCTCTATCTCAATGAAAGGTTAATTGGAAAACAAATAAAGACTTATGGGCTTCATAGTAAAGAATAATGCAACTAAAGACTATTCCTAGAAAAATAAATGAAGGCAGTAAGCTATTATAATAGAATAGCCCCTATTCTATTCTTGATTGAAATCAATTCGATTCTATTCTTGATTCAATCAATTCTTGATTGAAAAAGACGTCAATCAAAAAGCCAGTATTTGTTTTTATTTTGCCAAACCTAGCTCATATGCTCCCCCTCCACAGATTATATAACCACAAACTGCCCCTCACTTTGGATTCCAAGAATCTCAATTTGGACAAGGCACTAAATAACCCACAGACAGAAGCTTCTTAGTTTGTTTAGGGGCTCACACTGGCAGGAGGAACTAAGTGGGAGAAATCAAGCAGCCTACATCAGCACACTTGCTTATTCGTACTAAATCCTGGTGCCAATTTAGTGGAAATGTTATGACTACATGTTGAACCAGCCGTACAAGGATGTATCATATATAGGTTCAGAGTTCCAGACAGATTCAAACCTGCTGAACTGACAAAACTCCACTAAAAAGACTGGGATAAACTAGTACTTAAAGCCTGCTTATACTTTGTCTACTTGTGAGAATCTTCTTGAAAGTATACTACAGAACACTTTAAACATTTAAAAGAACATTTTAAAAGACACAAATGCCAGGGAACTCACTTTGAGGTAACATTGTTTTACTGGACACACTTTTTCACTGTTTGCAGAAAGATTTGCCCTCTTTAAAATTTCCAGAGATTTGATGAACAAAAAGAATGGAACCAACATAACAGAAGAGCAGGCAATCATAGAATACTGCAATGATCCATGAAGCCAAGTTCAAGCTCTGTATTTTATAAGTGGCATATTATAAATCACAGATGTGTCTTTTCAAGCTATTGTACTAGATTCCTTTCATGACAGAGAGTGGGAATTAAAAAGCAGTAATGTATCTATTTCCATCTAATAATGCTTAATTCATTCACAAAATGTCAGCAGCATAACTGTTGTAAACGGATAAGATGATACAGAATTTAGAATACTAAAAGAGCATTTGAAAACCAAGCTGCTTCCATTTCTACAAAGCCAGCAATGTGGAATGAATTTTAGAATAGAGATAGACTGTTATATAAATGTTACAGGTGTTATTTATAAAGCATAATGGGAGTACTTCGAAACAGAGCAAATTACAGTGGGCCATTTCCCATCTTTTGCCAAACAGCAAGCCCACACATTCCCTTTCCTACAGATTGCATAATCACAAATTGTCTCTTAGTTTTCCCTGGCATACAGTGCAGGTTTTATTTTTGTGACAACTGAAATGGGGAGATAAGAACAGAATCATAAAAAGTGCATATTACACTTCTAGAAACCTGTGATTTTCCTAACATTATGAAATAGCTGTAAAATTAGTGCAATTTCCTAATTAACAAGTTTTAAATTCGTACTTACATTGTTCTTTGTCGAATATTCCGCTGATAAATATAGAAATAATTGTTTCACATTCCAGTCAAATATACTATGCAGATGTGAGATAGTTAAAGAACATGCATTATAATAAAGTTTGATTCTTTTGAACATATTCACATTGACTTGGTTTGCATGTAATGACTATCAGTTTAAAAATCAATGGGTAATCATATACTACCTGTAGCATGCCCACTTGTTCCAGTTTTATTCAGTAACCCATGACAGATTCCTTTGTAAGTTCCTGAGCATGGTACCTGACAGGCTGTTCAAGGGCAAACCAAGCAGTGGTGAACACATGGCTTGTTGCTGGGTCAAACACTGGGTAGCTTACCACCTAAACCATGGGTCCTCAAACTACGGCCTGTGGGCCGGATCTGGCCTGCCATGCTCATTTGGACCTGCCGCGTGCACGCACCCACTGCCGTCTACCTCGCCCAGCGTGTGGGGAGGCAGTGGTTTGCTTGCTCAGAGAAAATGATTTCCAAGTGATCAAGCCACTGTCTCATACACCTGCCTCACGGCACGCGCCCCACTTCACCTCTCCTTGCTCCCCGCCACCACCTCAGCATGCGCGTCCACATGCAGCATCCCCGCTCCCTTTCTGGCCCATGCGCACCACCGGTACCACCTTTCTGGCCCGCACCCAGCACCGGCACCTTTCAACTGGCCCCCTGGTTAATAAATCTGAGGATCCCTGACCTAACAATCCAATGATTTAGGTTCCAATGCCACATTCAGCAGCCTATAAGGGAATCCATCATAGTTTACTGAATCAAACTGGAAGTAGGGCATGCTGCAGCCAGTGCACCCACCCTCTCTTGCTCATGCATGACAACCCAGCACTTTTTAAATCAATGGGCTGTGATAAGCAAGGACAGTTAGCAGAAATAAAAGGGGGGAAAACTTAAAAGGCTCTGCTAACTTGAGAATTGTGCCTTGCATTATGGAACTTAAATCTCTTTAATGTCATCTTCATTTCTGTAGATCAAGAAATGAACTTTTGCTTTTGTAGTAAGACATCTTGGTATTTTTTATGAAAATCAGAACATAGCAGAAGCAGAGAGAGCACCCTTCCTTTGAAAATCAGTTACCATTCCTTGCACTCATTTTTAAGAGGCAAAAATAAATCCTCCAAGGAGTTGCAAAACTATGCAAACCATTTAAAATAACCAAGGTATGATATTTAAACATTTTTCTCCCACTTCAAAGAAGAATTAAAAGCTACTTAAAATCAGTTTCCACATGAAAGCAATAGCAAAAATAGGATATTGTTACTGAATTACCTTGAGTATATGAGAATAAAACTTAAAAATCTCTTGTGCACTGCAGTTCTAGACCATAACCCAAAATTAGTACAACCAGTTTCATGGAACCTTAGACATGTTTCTCAGAAGCAGCTCCTTGTTCCACATAGCAAACTACTACTTAGGTCCGAATAACCTAAGGCAGAAGAAGATACAGTTGTATACCCCTGGATTTGCTCCCACTTTCCCTTTTTAATTAAAACATTTTTTTTTCTTACTTGCGGCTGGGGTTGCTGTGAAACAGCTGTTAGAACTTAAAACTGTGGATTCAAGTGAGGTGGTGGGTTCAGATCACACCTCTACCCTGTAGTCAATTATTTGGGCAAGTTACTTGTCATTTGCCATGCTTTCCAAGGGAACCATTTTTGGTGATGCCCAGAGCAGTTTCTCAAACTACCTAGTGCCACTTGCCCCCAAAGGTTTGCCTGTCCCTTATATAAAGTCAGTGGGGACACTGTAGTCATTGACATCCCCAACTTCTAAACATCTGTTTATCCTGGTTCTCAGGATGGGTGCTCATCTGCTCACTGGGAATGAGGACTTGATGCCAGCCGGCCTGTGAACGAATCTTATGGCTGGTTGGTCGCAGCCAAATACTACCCACTCATTTATTTATACTACTCACTTCCTCCACTTATGTACTTAATGTAAAAGCCTTGTGTGATTTTCTAGTCATGATCAGCAAGCAGTAGAGACAAGGTAAAAGTACTGAGTGTCAGCAGCAAAACAAAGAAAAATGAGTCTGTAAAGAAAGAGACTTGCACACAAATAGTTGTAGACAGTGAAGAGGGTGAGTCTAAGTGACCAAGAAAGGGAGTCAGTGAAAAAAAGGATAAAATGTCACTGTTAAATGTGTAATGTTAACTCTGACATGCTCCTTTTATACGATTAATTGTAGCATGGTGTCTCTCTTGTTAATACAAATGCAACACTGGTCCTTCAGTGTATCCAGTGATAACTCTGGATCAGAGTTTGAAATGGATTTGTCAACCCTGGTTAAAAAATAACCGTGCACCACCGCAAGGCTGTCCAAATGCAGTGCCATATCACAACACAGAAAGGTAGGATGGGCAATTGACTAAGAGGAGAGAAGGAAGTATGTAAGCCTTCCCTTCACTCAATCATGATTAAGAGATCAGGAAATGTTACAACTTCATCAGATCAAACTGTCTAGTATCATTACCACATTGATAACTCTAACCTGTAGTTAAAACAAGACTCAAGCAGAAACAAAAAACTTTAGCTTCTAACAACTTGTAACAGAGTATCATATATTTTCCCAACCCTTGCTAGAATTAACTTTGAAAAGATAAAGATCTTTCACCTTCTCACTTTCATTCTGTTCTGCACAAGTTGGATTTATATTTCAACTAGTGCTGAGGGTCTGTATTTATTATAAAGGATATCTGCACTAATGTCAAAAGTAATTATTCCAAGGTCACTTCTTTCTCCTGGTCCCGTGAAATCTTCTACATTTTTTCTATAAAAAACAACAACACCTCACTCAATATTTTTGCAACTGGCACAAAATAACATGGGAAACAAGAAAGAATAGAGAAAATGTAAGACACAGTCAATATTACCACTTGTTTTGTATCATAAATATAATGTAAGTATTGACAATTAAATAAATAATTACAATTTAAGGGTACTTTTTCATGACAGTTCAGAAAGAAACAAGGCAGGAAACATTAAAAATTTGGCTGAATTGAAATTATTTTTTAACAGTGCTGTAATTATTCTCCCTCATAACCATCACTCCCCCACACACACAAAAACCCACCAGAAATGCTACTCTAAATGGGAAAACAGACTTATATTTACTTGTTTGTATTTTCAGTAGTGTAAAGATACCCATTTCTAATGCAATTCCATATAAATGCAATACATGGCAGAAATGAGTTGAGATTAATCCATAAATGTGATGTCCAGTAATTCAAATATGAGAACTTTAATATATTTAGCCATTAAATTGTAAAAAGGTAGTACTGCACTATTGTAAATTATTTATTAAAATCTTAATCTGCTGATAAAAAAATGTCTAATCTGAAAACATACATGAAACTACTGACATGTACTTCATTACTTGGAAGAACAGAAATTAAAGAACTTAAAGTAACATTCCCAAGTTATATAATAAAAATATTAATACACAAAAATAATTTTGGTAGAAAGTTTTAGAAGAAATGTTGGCAATGTAAAATACTGCCCTAATTTTTGATTACTTAAAATGCAACTGAGTAGATACCTCTAGGTTTTTTTTACTACTTTTATAACCTGTCTTTCTTTCTCTTGTGAGGAAACCAAGGTGCCTTAAGGAGATTTGCCTTCTTTCCATTTTAACCTTATAACAACCCTGTGAGGTGGGTTAGGGTAAGTTTTATACAAAATTACATGACAAACTCATATGAATTTTCAGATATCCTACATGCCCTTTAATTTACAATTGGGTCCTAAGGTAAGTTCAGTGGCATATGGAATGAAAAAGTTCCCCTTCCCTCTTCCACTCTGCAGCCACTTGACCCCATGGCCAGTTCATTGTTTGAATTCAATTTTCAAACTCTCCTCAATAATACCACTTAACACAGCCTAGTTTCTCTCAAACACTCTTTCAAAGCACATGTTGGAGAAAATAAAAAAATTAAACCAAATTTCACCTCAGAGAACAGATTAACCACCATAGATACTCAATACAATCAGCAAAACAAACTGTTAGAGGCCAAGGAACAGATAAGTTCACACTAGTTAAAAAGCTGTACAAAAGTATACCAAGGGAATGTCAGTCATCATGTATGACTACATAATTTAACTATATCGTCTTCATTTTAAAAGTTGTAAGAATCAAAATTACTGTGCAACTAACTGCATTTGGCAATTGATTGTTTTTGCACAAATGATCCAATATGAGAAGAAAGCCTAAGAGCGTTCTCCATGCATTAACAATTTCATTTATGAAGCAGTTAATGTAGCACATCATAATTACATCAGGTATGTGAGATCTAAAACCCATAATTTCACACCATCAGCAGCAATGTTCCTTCTTCATTCCATGTGTGGCAAAATAAAAAAGGAACGTAAGAACCACAAAAGAAATCTGTAAAACTACTCAGACTATTGTTTAACACATGTGGATAGGATTTCTGAAAAGGCTTGTGTTTATCTGCAAAATAACCCTAAAACCCTTTTATTTTTCTAACCTCACAGTGACAGACAGATGCTTGACAATAAGCTGTCTGGGCAACAGCTGCTAACACTTGCTAGCCCCGGTAGCAAGTTGCCTTTCCATGCACCCCAAGGGAGTGAGCCAGAAGGCAGACTACAGCACTGGAGAGTTCGTGTTGCTCATTCATTGGCTCAGAGAAAGGGGAAATGAGAGAACAGGAAGGAAAACTCCACAGTTCTAAAACCTACAAGAGGAGAATAGAATAAAGCCTTAGATGATTGCATGAAGAAGAAAATCAGCACAGGTCTGCACAATCGATATGCAGAATATGCTTTTTAAATGTTAATTTCGATTTTAAACAAGTCTCCCTTTAAGCGGCTCACTGTCAACAGAGTCAGGATGTAAGTAGAGAGATGGTAATGATGGGATAATTGCGACAAACATCAGCCACTGTCTTAAAGGTATGGGGGTCTACAGTGACCCCTGGTAAGTCAGGCCACCTATGGACAGCAACTTCGAGGAAACTGCACGCAGTACGTAGGAGGGTTCTCTTATTTGGTCTCTGCAGACAGGGACGTTCAACAACCACAGTGGGTAAACCGTAGCCCTCTAGATGTTGCTGGTCTCGAACCACTATCAGCCCGGCCAGCATAGCCAGGGATGAAGGGAGGTGTAGTCCCACAGCACCTGGAGGGCCACAGGCTCCGCGTCCCCCGCTCTGCAAGGGGAAAGCTATACTGCGGAACAAACGAGGCATCCCTCAGGATCCTCGGCAACCCGCTGTCCCCAGCCTGCTGAAAGGCAGTGCCCTTCCTTCCCTTCCCTGAAGAGTCGAGAGGGGCGGCCGGGGCGCATCACCCGACAGCCGAGCAGGAGCCCCGCTCTGGCCGCTCCCAGCCCCTCGCGCACTCACAGCATGACACGGGAGACGGCGATGCTGACGGGCACCGTGCGCTCTTTGAAAGCCGTGGTGATGAAGCAGCCGAAGGTCAGCGCCGCCATCACGCTCAGCGAGAAGGCGAAGAGCGAGTTGGCGCGGGTCAGGACGGTGTTCATTTCCTCCGCCGTCCGCTCCGGCCCTCACCACACACACGCACGCACGCACACGCGGCCGGCCGCGCCGAGCAGCCCGTGTCCTTCCCGCCTCCGCGCCGGCCAGGCCACGGCTCCCGAGGAAAGCAGACACGCTCGCACCCGCAGCGGAAAGGAAGCGCTGCTGCCTCCACCGCGCTGCGTGACTGAAGAGAAAAGGAGGCCCGAAACGGCCGCCTGCCTGGAAGCGCACCCGCCCAGCCGCCCGCGAGGAGGAGCCAGCCCGCGCCCGCGCCCGCGCCCGCGCCCGCGCCCCGCCCCGCCCACAGGCGGAGCGCTCGCTCCCGGCCCCGCCCGGGCAGAAGTCCCATGAGCCTCTGAGGCGCGCTTCCGGGATCACGACGCGCACTGCCTCCATAGAGATACGAAGGGTAGAGTGGTTTGAAGAGGCCGTCGCCTTCATTTGAGAGCTGGGGCTTATGCTATAGACCCGCCTTCGTTGCAATCGGAGAGGGGCGCTTTTGTGACAGCGTGTTCGGCCTCTGGACTGATATCGGACAATTCAGTTATCGGGGCAGAATGAGCAAAATTAACTCAGCTGGAAAGTCTGTATTACGTCCCCAGTAAATGTTCTCTTTGCAGTGCTCATTGATAACACATTCAGTCTTACTGTGTGCAGCGTTGCAGTGGAAATGACTTTCTCCAATAAATATTGAATTGGGCTGCAGTCCTTCTTGCCACTCCTTTACACGCTTATCTAGTGGGATGTCTCACTGAACTCAATAGAACTTATTTTGGTGTGGACATGTATAGGATTGCACCGTTACAGTCTTAAAGGTCGTTGTAACATCGACTATCAGTACGGGGTTCTTAGGAATCGATGTCTTTTAGTCGCAAACCGCTGCACACGCACGCACGCACACATCCATCCCTACCGCTACATTCAACTGGAAGTGACTACCCTGCAAAGTGCTTTTAGGAAACCATCATCCCCAACCTTCGAGCCTACATTAACTGAGGAATTAATAACAATGTGACCATCCGTCACTATGGGAGTGTCATTTCTCATCCTTTTCATCTGCAACGGGAAAGAGAACATTATTATTACATAGCATTTATATTGCGCCTTTTTTCCCCTTGTTAGGAATCCAGGGATGCTTACATATTTCTCCATTTCTCACAGCAACAACCCTGTCAGGTAGGTTAGGATCAGGGTGAGCTTCCTGGCTGAGAGAGAACGAGATACTGGCCAGTTCACTTTCCCACTCTAAGCCAGAGCAAGAACATATTTGTTGGACATTTATAAACAAAACTTTTACGAACTTAGAACAACAGTCCACACAAAATAGGGGGAAACACTTAAAGCTGGAAAGAAAAGGGAAACATTGTTGCCCAGTCATTACAATAATAAGTGTTAGACATCCTGCTACGGCTCTAAGGATACATAAATCATGAAGTTTTTAAAAAAGCTTCAAAAGAGGAAATCCCTGGATCCAGCACAGGGTGGTTGTGTTGCCCTACAGCTCGCTGATACAAAATGACCCTTGAGTAGTAATCCTTTAGCTGTAGCCGCTTCCTTGGGAGTAAGCCAAAAACACCTCTTTCCAAGCATGGAACTGCTGTGAGAATCCATATTCTTTAATCTTTGTCCTAAAATGTAAGGTCTAAATAAAGTGACCTTTATAAAGGAAAATCCATCATCTACTACCGAGATCTCAGTGTATTTTGACATTCTGACATCCAAAGGACCAAGAAAGGAGCGTAAGCATGGAAAATTTGTTTGATTCAAATAGCATCTCTGCACACTGTAAGGCAAATGGTGTTTAAATTCGGAAGGAAGCAAAATGGGCTGGAGGTCTCCACTGCTCAAACTGGGGAAAATGTTTGATGGGCCTAAACAACTCTTCAGAGTGTAAACTTTATTCTAAAATAGTGTTACCCCAATTATTAGGTAGCAGCTACAGCTGCTCTATTATACCCATATCGGAACCAGAAATGTACAATTCCTATGAAGCAGAACAGCTACCAGCCTAAGAGGGAAGTGGGGGAAGTACAGAAATAGCAACTACTACCCACCACCTGTAGGGCAAAAAACTAGAATGCTGAGCACTGCTGCAGGTGACTCATGTATAAGACGAGGTCAGTACTGTCAGGTGTATTAGAGGTCCCCCAGTTTTTGCTTCATTATTTTCAGTTTCAAGGGTCATCTTATATCCCAGTATATAGGGTAGGGACTACACCAAAAGCTGTGCACATATGCTTCACAAACATTGGAGGGGACATGACAGAGATACACATATACACAGAGGATCAGACCACACCACACCACACACACTTCACAGTACACAAGACAATACTTCCAATCCTTAAGTCTCAGTGCCACGGACAGCAACAAACTTGCTTCTGCCAGCCAGGAAAAAACTGCTCACAACTGTCTGTCTGAAGCACAGCACACAAGGGTGAGAAAGGACACTATCCTGCAACACACACACAATACACACACGCACGCACGCACGCACACACACGAGTATCCTACAAAACTCATATAGTTTCCTGGTAGGAAGCTTCATAAAGCACATGCAGCCCTCCTGAGAGGAGGGTTCAAAACTCACCCAGGGAAAAAAAGACTCTTAGGACAAGCAGAAGAGGGGAGAAAGAGAGAAGTGGGAGGGTGCCTGGAGCAAGCCAGAAGGACTCCTTCTCCCTAAGACTGCTCCATTAATAAAACAACAGTAACACAAATTAGTTGAAAGCTCAAACACTACATATAGCTATTGTTGTAAGTCTGAGTGGTGAAATTTGCAACTGAACACTTTGTCAGCAGCAGCCGATGCACTGTCTGCAAATGAAGTGAGTATTGTGAGTCTCCTTGTTTGGGGATATGTATGTTGGAAAATGTACTAAATATAGTGGCATTGTAAACATTAGAGACTCGACAAATATGTGCCTGTATGCACACACAAACAATATATAATGGAGATGGGTTGGGAATAATCTTCCCTTTCAGTTACAGTGTAGATTGCTAGAAAAACAAGAATAAGTTCTGGATAATACCATTTGCTAACTGTTCTTTAACTAGGTGCAGAACTGTAGACATTACACCCAATACGTGCATGAGCTGTGGAATGAAACAAACCCCTTAGTATGGACTGCTATAATCCAAAGTGTTTGAAACTGTTCGTTGTATTCTTCTCTAGTTGAATACCATCAGGCTAGCAGTAGCTCAAGTGAACTCAGTGCTATGTACAGTATAAATAATCCTCATATTTTGAGCTGCAAGCATCATGACCAGCTGATATTTTCTTTCCCCAGAACCAGCTGTTCCCTAGGAGTGTCTGGCTGGAGCCATATGATCTTATCAACATATTTCAGAGCTGTATCCCAACACTGACCAAGCCTCTTGTGCAGCAATGACTGTCATAGAGGAAAATCGCCCTTTTGCCCAACAATTATCCAATGTCTACTTTACGATACTTTCACTTTTCTGCTTCAAGCTTTTTGTGAAAATCAGCCTTGCGATACTCAGCCATTTCTATATTGTTAAAGGGAACCGTAAAGAGGCAGCACGAATTGCTGCTGAATTTTATGGAGTCTCTCAAGGACAAGGTATGTGTCTGTTTACTTTATCACTGTTGGCATTTCTTGCTGTTGTTGATCTTCTAACTTTTAAAAATGTGTTTTCATTAGGAAAATTAATCTGGGATTTTCCCTATTCTCCATGCTGCTTAACTTTTATTGGCTAGGTTTTCCCACTTTACTTATATTTGGACAGTATTTTGCCTCTTCCTTCACTATCATACTGATTACTTACAACGTAGAATCTCTTTAAAATTTGAGCAAGTTAGAATGTCATGAATTAAAATAGTAAAATCTAGTTTAAATTGATCTTGATTCTTAAAATTGGGGATTTGTACAAAAATGTATTTCTAACACTGGTTGACATTCACCAGAGTTTATGCCACTTTACAGTACTTTCTAGCACAGCCATATATATCCTTGTTTAAAATATTATTTGTGCAATACAATGCCTGACTGTTTTCTAATACAAAATAGCAAGATTGAAAGACACTTGATTATGAGCCATTTTGAAGATAACTGGGAGAATTATTCCTTATCTGGTTTTAAAATTGCAAATCTCCACAATGACTGGGTTCACAAATGGCTAACTATGGGACAAACTAGAGTGGTGAGCCAGAAATACCCCAGTTCCAGTTTTTCTTAGGCATCACTATGCAAGCAGTTCACTCCCAATTATTATCCACCTGACAAGGAGCAAGCAATAGGAGCAATGCTGGGTGTTCTCAGTCGGGACTGCATAATTTCTTCTTCAAAGGGAAAAACTGTGCCACGTCAGGGAGATTCAGAACTTCTCAGTTTTTTAATCATTTTATATTATTTCAATCAGGTTTATGTGATTTTACTTACTTTAGCAAGAGAAACCTCATTTTACATTTATCTGTATAAACTAGTGTGAATGCAAACCCATTCTACCCTGTATTGGTATCTTTTGTTCAACCTTGGGTGACTGTACAGATTGACAAATCTGATGTGATCCATCAGTTATTTGCATGCAGGCAGGGGTAAGATAGGTTGAATACCCAAAAAAGTATCTATGTCAAAATAGGGCATCAATTTGATTCTAAATAAAGGGTATGGTATAAAGGCAAGAGTTATAGTCATCTGGTTGCTTGAGCCTGCACAGTGGAATCAAGGTTAAAGATTTCAGTTCTGCCCATGACCTTGCTGATGTCCAGAATTATTTCTGCCCTGGAAGGATTCTTGTGTGGTGGTAACAAGGCCAGAAATAACCATTCTGTACCCCTTGAAACCACAATCATCCACATAAATCTGCAACAGTTCCCCCATGACAAACTGCTCATGACCGTTTAATAACAAGTGAGAATAACTGAACACCCACTCAGACAGGATGGTGTTTCAGAGATTGTGATACAAAGCACTATGCTCTGAAAGAAACCCAGTCAGTGCCAGTATGCTTTACAAGAACATCTCTTGTGCTGAAAAGCTCTTACAAGATTTAGTTGCCCAATGACACATCAGAAGAAAATTTGTAATGTATTTATTCACTTAAAACATGTTTATGCAGCATGAATGAGCATACTGATCAACGCAGAGAATTGCTGGTTGAACTACTGATGAGCTACCTAAGCAAAAAATCAAATGATTAAAAAGAATAACAGTAATGAAATGCAAACACAGAACAAACAACCTAGTATCTTTTAAAAACTGAATTGAATATGCACACAGTGTTATTTAATTGGATGTTTCCATGTTATGTTTCATTTTCCAGCAAGATTAAACTTTTTTCCTTTTTGCAAGGACACAGGCTGTTTGCCTTAAGGGAGAGTTTTTGGACAGAACCTATTGAAGCATTATGTTCTGTTTGGCTACTCAGAGTTCTTGGTGGGGGCAGGGGAGGATTGGTTTACTTTCATAGGGCCTTAATATGTGTCTTGGAGTGAGAATATTGGGTCAAGTTGGGGGATCAGTGGTGGATCCAACTGGTGTAGTGATGGGTAGAGCAAGACAGAGCATTGGGAGGAGGACTAGCCAGGTAAGGGGAAAGGGGCTCAGACATCTAATGGCTGTGCCATGTTCTGGGCTTCCTCATAGCTACAGGTTTGGTGGTTGCCATATCAGACTGCCCTCGAGTCTCTGGATGCTGCTTCTGAATGCCAGATAAATACAGAATAAGGCTGACCTTGATCGTGGATGCAGGAATCAATTTGGTGTGCATAACCAAGAAGTGGGTGGGCGAACAGGAAGTCTCTCAGTTCTCTCCACTGGGATACTAGCTACAGCATCAGGATGGACTTGGGTGTAGAGGTGTCTATCTGATGAGTGGTCAAGGGCACTTGCATCTTGTGGTGGGATACTGGGACAGATTGAAGAATCTGTTGATGCATCCAATCTGAGCTGATGGAGATGGTCTTAGCTAAGGTCCCTTAGGCTGTTTGTTTCAAGGGCACCCGTCTGGGACAGCTCAGGATTTCATGGCCTCTATGACAACCGTGGGCAGTCTCAACATGCCATTGGTCCAACAAATGCATCAGGCCATGTTCTAGACCAGACATCTTTTCAGATGTGCATAGGGGTGATGATCCAAAGCTGGGGGCACTTTGGTTCAGTACCTTTGTCATGGTCAGACTATCACCTGTGGAAGTTAGACTGATGGCAGATTACTTGCTCTACAAAGAAGGGGGGGGGGCTTTTAAGATGCTCTGTCTCTGGAAGCAGATGGATGTGGATGCTTTCCAGAAGGTCTAGGAGTGGGTTGGGATTTTGGATGATACGGCTGGTGCTTCTGTCAAAGCCCTGGTTGATCTGTAGAACACAGACACACAATTGCCCCTGAGTACCCTCTCTGAAGTCAAGCTTATATGGCTTCATGGTGTACCTTGGAACTGTGAGCAATCAAAATAGGAGATGGCTTGAGTGCAGATGCAACTGTAATCAGGCATACTCAGGAGCCCTGGGTGCAGCAAAGAAAGAACATCTCACTACCTCCATTTAATCTTCTATTTGTCATTCAGCAAGGCCTTTCAGAGCAGTTCAGGGCCTATTATATGCTGAGACTTATTACAGCAACTAAATCAGGTGAGGTACCTGGCACACAGCCTGGCCCAGTTTCCTTGCATAAGTTTCAATGAGTTCCAAGTTTGGGGATGCTGACAAGGCGCTTGGACATATTTGTGCAGCCACTTCCATACTGGATCCTTGCCCCTCTTGGCTTATTAAAACTTGCAAGAAGGAAACATCTGGCTGTGTCAGGGAGATTATTAGTACCTTCTTTGATGAGGTAGTGGTTTCATGCCATCTGTAAAATGTGGCATTCAGACTACTCCTGAAGAAATGTTCTCCGAAATGGGAAAAACTTTATATCTGTGGCAAATGTGCCTTTCCTGAGCAAGGTGCTGGAGTGGGTGGTGGCGACCAGCTCCAAGCACTCTTGGATGTGACGGCTTTTCCGGATCTATTTCAGTCCGTGTTCATGCTGGGTTTTGGCACAGAAGCAGCTTTGGTCACCCTGAGTGTTGACTTATGTCAACAGAGAGTCAGGGTGAGTGTGATAGCCTTGGCTGTTGCGAGTGAAAGAGGCAGTTGTGATTGCCATGAATTTCAAGGTCAGGAAGATTCGGACTCTTCAGATGGGGAGGATGGGCCCTGGGAAACTGGGTTTGCGGATACTGAGATGGGAGAAGCAGAGGGACTTATCTCAAGGCTGCCCTCTCCAGTGTTCAGACAGATTCTGCGAAGAGACGGGGTCTACAACTGCTGGGAGGGGCAGGGGGACAGGAGCTTCAGGAGCCAGACAAGCCTGGTATGGCTCTTGACTCCATGATGTGGCATCGGGAGAGAAGAGCTAGCCAAATGGGGGAGTGGCATACAGTTAAGAGGCTTGAACACCTCCACAAGGGCCCTCCCGGAGGGAGGGGGCCATGGTCACTCAAAAGAAAGGTTCTCAGAAGTAGTTGCTAGATTGGGTTCAATGAACTGCTCTGTACATGATCAGAGTCTCCTTCTGTGTTGACTGTGCTTACTGGATGTACTTTGTAGAATAAAGAGCTTTTGCCAAAAAACACGGTCTGTTGCTTTCAATGTACAAAGGGGATAAGCCTAGCTCCTGACATTGGCAGTTTCAGTACTCTTGACCACAGTATTCTTCTGGGGTGATTGTCTGAGCTGGGAATGTGGAGGGGATACTGCATTGTGGTTCCACTCCCACTCAGATGGATGGCTCCATAAGGTGGTGCTTGAAGAGTATTGCTCAGCTCCTTTGATTCGCCTTTGGGATTCTGAGGGGTCGTTTTTGTCAACGACGCTGTTTAACATCTCCATGAAACCGATGACCAGAGTTATCTCTTGATCTGGAGAATGTTATCATCAGTATGCTATCAGTTATCATCTATTTTTCCTTTTCATCTCTAGTAGTTGAGGCTGTAGATATACCCAATCAGTATGTGGCTGCAGCAATGGACTGGATGAGGCTGGAGGTCAGTCCAGAAAAGACTGAGATGCTGGTAGTGGGTGGTTCTTCTTCTGACCCAGTCCTGGTTGCTCAAACCATTCTGGATGGGGTTGCCCTCCCCTTGAAGGAGCAGGCTCATAGCTTGGGGTCCCTCCCTTGCAACTTGAGGCTCAGCTGACCTTTGTGGCACAGAGGGCTTTCTACCATGTTCAGGTAGTAGCCCAACTATGCTTCTTTCTGGTTTTAGTAATTTGTGTGCTGGTAATCTCCCAGTTAGATTACGATAAGACTCTCTGTGGGGCTGCCCTTGAAGATGGTTCAGAATCTGCAGCTTGTACAAAATGCAGCAACCAGATTAAGAACACACGTTATGGCCAGCTTACGCTGTCTGTCTGTATACTTCTGACCCTGGTTCAAGGTGTTGATTCTAACCTTACATGGCTTGGGACTGCAATAGCTATGGAATGCACTCCCCAGAGAGGTCTGCCTGGTGCCAACATTATATGCTTTTCGGCACCAAGTCAAGACCTTTTTATTTTTCCGTAATTTTAATGTTTAATATTTTAACTGTTTTATGCTCAGTGGTGGATATTTTGCATTATTTAGGTACATGTGTATTTATTGGATTTTGACTTGTACGCTGTCCAGAGACCCGCAATAAATACCTGATGGAGATTCACCCAAACCTATCTATGCTCAGCATCTGAGGCCTTCTTCCAAGTGCCAGATCCAAGGCAGGCTCAGAAGGTGGCAGCAAAAGGAAGAGGCTTTACAGTGGTAGCCCCCTAATTAATCTCTCCACTGAGGTATGCCTGGTTATCCTTTCAGCACCACATTAAGTCTGCCCTTTTCTCTCAGGCATTCACTGACATCTCGTGCCATATGGTGGGGCTTGCAGGCTGGTCTAGCTCTATTGAAAATGTTTTAAGCTATTCAGAACATTGCAGGTCCTGTTTTAAATGGTGTGCATTGGATTATTTACGCTGTTTGTGTTTTTATGATTGTTACAAACTGCACAGGGTATTTAAATGTTTGGGTTTTACAGAAATAATAATAATAATATGGCATGTGTGCAAAATGTTGTGTGAGAAATTGGCCATCTAAGTAGGCTTTGATGGGAAAAGGCTTTCCAGTATCAGCTGATAGATGTGACCAAGGAAATGATCAATTCTAATATGACATATTCCATCCTATGCTGTCATGGGAATCATTCCAAAAGCACTTCCTTGTACTCACATGTTATGTTGGAAAAGATTCTAGACATCAGTGGTGTCAGTAACTAGTAGTGGGATATTGGATGAAATGCATGGGTGCTAAGAATATCTCCTCCTGATAGAACTTAATGGGCAGAAATTAGATACATTCCCAGCAGCATTATCAAATCAGGAAAGAATTCCCCCACCCCCTCCTCTGCTTTTGACTCACTAGTTATTCTGAAGGTTTACTGTCTTCTGTAATATAAAATAGCATATCCTCAAAAGAAAAAAATCCTCCTCGTTTTATCAAGATCCCAAATTATTATTTGGTACACAATAGATGTGCAGTCACTAGTTCTTTGTATGATTTTTTAAATTTTATTTAACAAGTAACAGTTTTTTTAAACAACTGTTTACAGCTCATGAGCTTTCTGAATGGGTTACAACATAAAAAGACTGTTAAAATACAATACAATTTAAAACATCAGTACAGGAGGTGGCAGCCAGGCACAGGGCCCTTCAAACATAATCCATCATCTCCTCATCATTTCTAATAAATATAAGGCATTGACTAAATACAATAACAACAACAACGATTAATAAATATTATAACAAATTATAAAAATAAATGAGAAGCAAACAAAAATGCTAATAATTAACATAAACAAAATAATGCTAGTAATGGTCATACTACAATCAAAAGAACAACCATTGGCATAAGCATAATCGTTGCAGGAGTCCTGCTGCCTTTGTCACAAGCAACATTTTTTTTTTGCAGTGGTAGCCTTTTCCCCCTCCATGCAAATCACAAAGATCACCCAGGAAAATTTTATTTATTTATTTATTTAAAACATTTGCATGTCACCCAATTGTGTCACAGCACCTCTGGGTGGCTCACAAGATAAAAATACAATAAATACACAATAACAACCAATAACAACATATTAAAAAATAGAATAATGATCAAATGCCAAGAGAAATACAAAACGAAGGTCAAATGGCATCAATTATTACATTTTTTAAAAGGAAGGGTCTTCGTCTGGTGCTGAAGAGAAAACAAGGAAGGCGCCAGGCGAATCTCCTTGGGGAAAGCATCCAGCTATGGGGAGCAGCTGCAGAAAAGGCCCTCCTGCTAGTGGCCATCCCTCTCACCTCCTTAGGGCCTCCTGGGTAGACCTCAAAGGCCGGGCAGGCACATATTTCCCATCTCATCCACTTTCTAGTGCACTCATTGCCATCGGAAGGACTGTATGGAAGGTTGGTGGATAAATGTAATTCGTGCATGGGAAAATGCAGAGGTGTTGAAGCTGTTTTTATCCCAAATAGTGAATACCATTTAGGAGAAGCTTTTGAGGGCTGCATCCCAGTGGGGCTGGGGGCAGGACCAAAGTCAAAAGAAACAGGGTCAAAATCTCAGCATCTTTTTGTTTAAAGCACTTCTAGTAAATAAGCCTTAGGAGAGGCCATTTCACCTTTTAGAACAGGGAGAAAGCTGCACAGAAGCTGGGGAATCACATAATGCAGTGGTGGCGAACCTATGGCACACGTGCCACAGGGGGCACGCAGAGCCCTCTCTGTCGGTACGCGAGCCAAGTCGCCCCAGCATCACTCCAGCAGCTGAGCATCGGATAACAGCGCACACAGGGGCCATGCGCATGTTCGGAAAGGAGTAGCAGCACCAGGGGATGACATCACAAGCTGTGACTCATTAGCCGCAACTCGTCTGAGCTTTCGCATGGCCGCTCAGTGTACTGTCAAGGAGGGGAGAGAGAGACAGAGAGAGACAGAGAAAGAGAGAGAGATTTGCTTGGACTGGCTGTGAGTTGTTTTTTTCTAAACTAAAACCTCAGTATTCAGGTTTGATTGCTATGTTGGCACTTTGCAATAAATAAGTGCGTTTTGGGTTGCAGTTTGGGCACTTGGTCTCTAAAAGGTTCTTCATCACTGACCTAATGATTAGTGGTTGGAGGAAAGGAGGCATAGCCATTTGGGAAACCCTAGAGGGCCAGATCAGGGCCCCAGATGGGCTGCATTTGTCTTGAGGTTCTGAACCTTGGGAGAGTGGATATGACATCACTCTTAATGAAAAGATAGTTCCCTATACCTCAGTTTTGAAAGCTTAAAAAATAACAAATAAAATAAAATAAAATAAAATAAAATAAAATGGGAGGGCTCTTCTGGTATTACTTAAGTGTTAATGCACTTATATGCTAAAAGAAAATGTAGATACCAACATTGGTATCTACATTGATATGTTGTAAGCCGCCCCGAGGCTTCGGCGAATGGGGCGGCATAAAAATGTTTTAATAAATAAATAAATAAAAATAAGGACAAACACTTAGGTTCCTTTGCGTAACAATGGCCTCCGATACAGTCACCCTTCTGCCCTTTTTCAGTTAAGCCTTTTCTGTCCACCCCTTGCATAAGGCAGCACTAATCGGGTCTTTTGCTAGTTAGCTTCAGCAATGCTGCTGGTTTGGGCACCCCAACACCATTTACTAGATCACCTTCCTATGCAAGTAGGAATAATTACTGGTAAGTGAAATAGGCTGGGCTAGGCATTTCTTTTGACATCACAGACCACCGCTCTTCCCTGAAACCACAATAAACAGAGGAGCAAAGTACTGAAGAATCAGAGGTTGCCTGAGGAACATTTTTCAGCTGAAGATTTCAGAGTTAAAACTGGAAAGCAGCTGGTCTCTGTGGCTGCACATGTGACTTGAGTGGAAAAACTGTAGAGGCATTTGTGGCCATGCCCAAAATTCCTCCAGATGTGTGCATATAATTCTTGGATCCTGGCTAGAGAAAGCAAATGCCACAGTAATGGCTCAAGTGTCATGTGAATGTTTTCAAACACCCTATCACATGGGTCCTGGAAGGGAAGAAAATCTAGGAGCCCACAGAGAAGCAAACCACAACGATGGTCCTGTGTGGAACAGGGCCCTTTCTTGCCTTAAATGGCCACAGGCAGGTTCTTCCAGAATTTGCAGGATACTGCAAGAAGGCCTGGGCTAGCCTCATGCACTGAAAATGTGGACATAGCAGCCACAGGAAGCAGCCACCAGAGGTTTCTCCTCCATAGCTAGCTATGTAGGAAAGGGAGTACTGGAGTGACTCCCAAGGCACCAAGGTAATATGGACTAAAGTTGAAGTATCGCTGTGCTAAAATCATATGAGCACAGCACTATACCATCAGCAAATGCATGATGCATCTTTCAATGGGTGCTCACATTTCATTTTTAAATTATGCATCTCCTGATGTAGTCTCAATTTATTATATAGTTTTATTTACATCTTAATATGTGGTTGCTTTCATTCTCTCTTGGGAAGCATCATCCAGTATGGTTACCCAGAACTTTCTATAGTTGGAGAATTACAAGCATCCTGTGGAAGGCAGGAAGCGCACAGAAGCAAGGGGTACCGCCAGGCTAGACTGAGCATTATACCCTAATTCTTTGCCGACCATGTTATTTTAATATAGTCACACCTTTCACTTCTACTCATGCCTATCATTAGGTGCAATTACCGTCTTTTTCAGAACCTATGTTTTTGCAAATTTTGTTCAGATGTTAAACTGACATACTACAGATCAGTATATGCTAGATGTTTATGTGAAATTTTAATGGGACAAAATGAAGTGTGACAATGAATGCAGCACTTGAAAAAAGCAATAGAATTAATATTTTTAGAGATCCAGTGTGTTGTAGTGGGTGAAATGCTGGGCTGGGTTCTGGGAGATCTGGGTTCTAAGCTCACTGGGTGACCTTGGGCCAATCACTCACTCTTAACCTAACCTACCTCACAGGGTTGTTGTGAAGTTAAAATGGAGTGGAGGACTATAGCCACCATGGTTTCCTTGCAAGAGGAAGAGAGACAGGATATACATGCAGCAAAATAATAAAAATAATGGTTAGCCTATTAAGAACTTTCTGAAATAATGTATTATTAATCTGTAATAAAATGTGCGTTAGGACAAACAAGTGGCTGAAATTTTTAATCCTTGACTGATTTATTCCAGGATAGTTCAGGAAGGCTTCTTGTGATGTGAAAAGTTTGTGGCCCATGACCACCATTGCATCAGCATGTAGCCTACTTACAGAGAGGATATAAAAAGATCCACTGAAACATCAAATTATCAGCACCTTAATATGTGTTAGCGGTCTACTGATACAACTATCACAAAAGTAGGCAATGCTCAACATACATATAGCACTGCTTTAAAGAGGACTGGGAAAATGATCCCCATCCCCTTTAAAATATGTCTGTGAGAGGGGTTAGGATGAATGTCACCAACATGTTCAAGGTCATCCCAAGCTTTGTAGCTGTGTTGACATTTGAACCCAAGTCTCCCTGTTTCAGCTCTGACACTCTGAGAATTATTATCTCTCAGCCTTGGTTAGCAATCTGTTAAATAGGACCAAAGCTGTGGCATAAATGTGTACCTTAACAAGATTGTAAAGCATTTTGCATTTTTAAATGCTATGCAATTCTGATAGTTATAGCAATAACTATTAATATCATTGGTGAGACAAGAGTTTCTTCATTGAGTGATTCAGACATTTGGCAATTAAGCCATGTAGAATGCCTCACCCCTTTCGAAGCCAAATTCTTTGGAACAGATAATATGGCAAAGGTCTCCTAT
The DNA here is from genome assembly GCF_004798865.1 of Varanus komodoensis. Taxonomy (NCBI): domain Eukaryota; kingdom Metazoa; phylum Chordata; class Lepidosauria; order Squamata; family Varanidae; genus Varanus; species Varanus komodoensis. The sequence continues at coordinate 19,045,621 of NW_025335589.1, read as the reverse complement.
TCTTCCTCATAGATATTTTCCATTTAACTTGGAAACAATAATAAAAATAAATATGGCAGTAGCTGGATAGGTTCTGTTTACTTCCCTTTAAATATTAGAAACACAATATTTGCTTCTTCACAATTAGGAGCACAGTCATCCAAGCTGCTATAGAAAACTCACATACGTAACAATATATGAACAAGATACAAGGCATGATAATTATTCAGCATAAATCAAACAAATCATGATTATTTAGCATGGGTATTTGAAATCAACATGGTGTTTAAAATCAGATTTGTCATAAGTTTCCATTCCAAATTCCATTTGTAGCACCCAATAAAAAGCAGACATTTTAACATAACTTGAAACCTAACCAGAGAGTCTCTTTTTTTAAAATATGCTGAAGCTGCTCCACTTCAAATTCCTTTTCCCATCATGTAGTCGATGCCTCCCCCATTCAGGGCCAGCCTCAACACTTGGCGTTACTGAACACCTACTGAGTGCTCCCATGCTAACAGGGGCCACTGACAATAGGCTCTTGCAATTTCCTCTTCCCCACTGCAACTTGCTTGTTCACCTGCCCTTGCTCTGGCCCAAACAATGGTGGTGGTGAGAGAAAGGAGGACTAGATGTCCTCAATCTGCCCACAATCATGGCATTCTTTCTATCAAGCATGGGTGTATTGGCATATATGTGGCACACTAGAGGCATTCAAAATGCAACTGGACAATCATTTGAGCAGAATGGTGTAACTTGGTGTTCTGCACTAGCAGGGAGTTGGACCTGATGGCCTTCTGGGCCCCTTCCAACTCTACTCTTCTATTATTCTTTGATTCTCTGGCACATGACTGGTGTGAGTTTTGTGATTAGGCATTTTCAAGTAGCCTAAATTAAGCTTATCATGGAGCAACTTTCAGACTGGGGATTACTTCACTCTTCCCTGAATTGTCAATTAATTGTTTTGACAGTGGAATCCTTTGCATGAATACTCCAAAGAAAGCCCCACTGACTTCAATGGGGTTTACTCAACAGACTTACCTTTGAGTAGTAATGCACGGGATTGTACTATAGATCATCTTTTCCCTTTCAATAATATCCAGTGATTCATCGCTTAAAGCCTGGAAATTATGCAGAAGCTCCTATTTCTAGATGTGCTATCTGAAGAGGTGACTGCATTCATAGTTATAATAACTAATGATAACTAATGTTTTCCTGCTCCGTTTAACAATTGCAACTGATAATGTCACTCAACAACAGTTGTTGGGAGAGGGAGAACAGTACAAGATGTTTTCTCAGTGAACATTCCAGATAGATCAGAGTTCTATTAATAAAAGCTATACAGATACATCCTAACTTTCTAGGTACAAGGCCACTCTCAGTGGTCATGACAGGAATGTGGCATGGGCTAGCTATGCAACCCAAAACATAACATTCAGTGCTGTGTTTTACTGTAGCTACATAGCCAACAATCAAGCGCTGAGATTTTTCAGCACTTTTCTAAGATACCCACCAAACAATTAAGATGCAGATGTTTGTTGTATTACTGATGAGTCAGCTGTACTTACAGGGATGGTTAGGTTTGATGTGGGCTTTCCTCATTTTCATCAAGTTTTTGAGCATATGAATAAAGGAGTCAAACTCTCTGCCATTAGCTTAACATGCATTCCCTTACTGAGGTCCTCACATACTTCTGCCTTCTCTCTTGCTGTGGAGGAAAAGAAGAAGAGGCAAGAACACAGCATCACTTGCTCACCTCTGATATCCCATCAGTTTTTAAAGTGGTGGCTTATCCTTGTTAATGTCCTTGCCCTACAGATGGTTAGTCCCACAGCTTCCATCGGCCCTACCCAGCACAGCCAACACTGAGGGATGAGGGATAACTGAAGTATGAGCTGATGGTGTATAACTGGGTGCATCTAGGGAGTGCTAAATGCCTCTGTGTAAAAGATGGTTCATGCTACCCTTGAAGAGCCAATAGTGCAAACACTCCTGAAGAAACCTGTTCTAGATCCAGTCATACTACCATCCAGTCACAAAAACTCTTTCTTATAGAAGGTACTTAAGAGGGTCATGATGGAACAACTGTAGACACTCTTGGAGGATATGGATTATCCAGATCCATTCTAATCAGTTTTGACCAGATTATAGGACAAAATCAGTCTTGGTCTTCCTGATAAATGAGCTGTTACTTATGTTTATTAGAATGATAATCTACTTTTTTTTCTTTTTTAAGGGACTCAAAACAGTTTCCACCATTCTCCTCCTGCTGCTCTCAGTCTTATCCCCACAATAAGAACCCTGTGAGGTAATTTGAGCTGAGAGTCTGTGACTGGCCCAAAGTCACTCACTTGGCTAGATGGCTGAGTGGGGACTAGAACCCACATTACCCAAGTTCCAATCCCATCGCCCTTTAACCACTGTACAACACTGGCTCTCATTTATTGGGATACAGACGGGAGAATGCAACCCTATTAATTCTTCTTGACCTCTTACTGGCTTTTGATACCATCAACTCTAGACTGACTCTGTGGGTGCCCAATGGTTCTGATCTTATCTTTGCAATCAGTTTCAGAGAACATTGGGTAACTATTCTTTGGCCACTTGGCAATTAAGCTATGCATTACTGAGGGTACCATCATGTTCCCAGTGTTGGTTAACAACTGTATGAAGCCACTGCAAGTCATCTGAGTATTTGGAGCCAAGTGCCATCAGTATACTTCCTGAATTAGGAGAGGCTATGCAATCCTGGATCAGCACCTAGAGTCAGTGATGGGCTGCCTAAAGACAAATATCCTAAAGCTGAAACTCAGCAAAAGCTGAAGCCCTGTAACAACCTGGGCAACCTGAATCCAAGGCAGAGGCACATTGTCTGTTATGGATAGGGTGGCACTCCCTTTCAAGATCAGGTTTATAATCTTCTGGTACTCCTAGATCCATCTTTGTTGATGGATCTAGGCCAAGGCCAGTGAGCCATAGAGCAGTCAGCCAGCAGTCAGCGCATGTACATGTATATGTGCATGCATGCATGCATGCATGCTCGCACACTTGAAATGGCTGGAAAACCAGGCAATAGTGGGATAACAAGCTTTTGTCTTCCTTGTCACACAATAGCCATGCTTGTAGAGAAAGAAGAATGGGTTCATCCTGCTAGGTTTACAGACAGACACACATTTATGATACATGCTCATGGAAATACATCTAGTAGATGGTAGAAGACCCTATGGTGAATGGAAGCCAACGGGGCACTTTTCAAAAAATCTCATGCTCCATTCATATGCTCCAGAAAGCCACTTGGCACCAGTCTGTCACATCTTCTAGAAGAAAAGAGCTGCCGAGAAGAGCTTGCAAGCAGCCAAGATGTAAAAGTTCAAGATACAGTGGTATCTCAGCTCACGAACACCTCAGTTCATGACCAAATCGGGTCACGAACATAAATTTCTGAAAAATTTTGCCTCAGGTTGCAAACTGTGCATTGGGTGACAATCAAGATAGCGCCCGTCTCCCCCCACCCCAAGTGCCCACAATCATGCCCGTCTCCCCCCCATAGTGCGCTCGTGATCGCCTGTCTATGGCTGCAATCATGGTCACACTCATGCAGGAAAGGCGAGCGCGATTGCAGTCATGCTGGGGGTGAGGGTGGGGAGATGGCCGTGCTTGTCCTTGGGGTGGGGATGGAGATGGTCATGATCTTTGTTGTTCTTTGTCACTTTGCATCAAATTTTTCTGATTAAAAAAACAACTACAGAACAGATTAACCTTATTTACATTGAACCTTATGGGGAAATTTGACTTGGCTCACGACCAATTTGGGTCACGACTAGAGTCCTGGAACGGATTAAGTTCATGAGCCAAGGTATCACTGTACATCCATCACCTAACCAGCATAAAGCTCCAACAGTCCATCAGGTTAACATCAGGTTAACATGTTAACATCTGCATAATGGCATCAGTGTATTTTCTTAAATGTTTAAGTCTTCTTCTTAAAGGTGTACAAGTAAGTTGGTACTTGCAAATGCTTAAGTTGGTTAAACAAAACCACAAGGTAAGTAGCTTTTTTACTAGGCAGATCATGGTGGTAATAAGATCACTGCCCTAGTTAATCTGTGCTGTAACTTTATCCTAGATTAGGCTCTTCTGTTTGCTTGTTCATGCAGATTTGCTTCCAGCATTACCAGTGGGTTATTTAGTGTCATGCCTAAAGCATATTTATTCTGGATTACTAACATTTACTGTTTGTGAACTCCTCTCAGTCAGTAAGCAAGAAATTAGCCTGCTGATTTTTTAGAAAAAGAATGACTTCAGCTTAGTCCCTGCAGCTATATTTTAGCACATGCTCAGTCATAATTTATAATTAAAATTTCTAAACAATATGAATGCTTCAGTCTTGCAGCATTTTCATCAACAATACTTTAACTACTCTGCCTATTGCAAAAGTTGGCTAATAAAAAATGACCAAGCATTTATATTGCATTTAATTTGCAAAATGCTTCACAACTGTTTTTATGCTTGCCCTCACCAAATTCCTGCATATTAAAGGTCTTTCCCATTACTTATTTTTAATGGCTAGGGAACTCAGATTTCTTTCTCATAGAATATTAAGCACAAATTAAGAGCCTTTTCCAGCTTGAATCATGAAAATTACACCAGGGCTGTAGCTAAGCTGATTCTTTCTTGCTTTATAAATAGAACATGCCAATGCAATCCTTTCCTTCCCTCACTCTAGCTGCTGTCCTGCTAGTAAATGTTGCTGAATGGGTTTCAGTGTGGTAGCTGTCGTAAGGGAAGCTTTTCTGCAGCAAATGCAACCAGATCTTTGTAAGGAAATGACAAGCAGAAAAGAAAGTAGTTAGCAGTTTGTGAGTGTTCCACAAGGAAGAGAATCAACATTAATGACATACACAGGCCTGGGCAGGAGGAAAGCATCCACTCCAAAATCATGTCCACAAATACTGCTGTTGAGAGGAGCTGCATGAAACAGAATCTCTCAAAGAGAAGCCTAGAATGCGCAGGGGAATGTCCTGTGAAACGAAAAGCTAGCTGGGGTATTCTTACCAGTCAAGGTTAGTAAAGCAATAATTTCTAACAAGAGGACACTGGAATTTGGGAGTGCAGCCAGTTTTTGAAACATTCATTTGAAATGCTGATTGTTTTCCTAAAGGTTTCAATCTAAATGTACATTTTGATGTGTTTTGTATGTCTGTGTGTAGTTTTGCTATATAATATTGTAAAATTAATTATGGAATATGCAATGTATTAGCGCTTTTACAAATGTTGAAGCCATGTTATATGTAAAGCAAATCAAAAGCCAGTGCTGCTAAGCACCCAAACTGTTTACCGTTTGGAGAAGGCGTAGCGTAATCTTTTATGTAAATATACAAGTTGTAGTAAACAAGGCAGGAGCTTCTGGAAGAACTATAGAGGTATATCAACATTGCAGATATTAGTTAATAGATTGAGCTTGTCTTGTATATCTGTTTTCAAAAGCATTGTGAGGCATACTAATATGTTAGTTTAAAATAAGGAAGGAGCTGTGAAACTGCTTATAAATTAACAACCTGGAGTTCTAGTCATTTATTGGTTGTTGTTATGTGCCATTAAGGCAGGCTCTTGGAATGGAAGCCTCCAGAGTGTTTTGCCCTTCACAACTCTGCTCAGGGCTTGTAAATGCAAGGTTGGGGCCTCCCTTATGCAGCAGTTAGGCTTAGAATTGGCCTTCCCCTTCTTCTTTCTTTAACTTTCCCTGGCATAATTGTCTTCTCCAGTGAATCTTACCTTCTCATGATATATGACAGTTTTACCTTTGTTAGTTTTGCTTCCAGGGGAAGTAGTGGCTTGAATTGATCTAGGAATCAGTTGTTCATCGTGCTGTTGGTTCTGGGTATTCACAAAGCTCTCCAGCATCATGTTTTGAACACATCTATTTTCTTCCTGCCAGCATTCTTTGCTGTTATTTATATGGTACCAAAATTCAACAAGCTTAGACTTCTTCCACCCACTGGATCAGAATGCACACTGAAACCAAATGTAATCAATTTATTAGGGTCTTTGTTCCAACATAAGGTCAGATTTGATTGTTCAAAGATATGTTTAAGAACTATGGGACTGAGGAACTGCAAAGTGTTGAAGCTGATTGGCACTGATGTGGGGTCAGTGGGTAGATTGTATGAATGCACAGATGACCACCCAAAAGAATGACCCCTACAGATGAACAACCTGACTTTCTTCTTCATGGTCTCTGTGCATCACACATATGGTTGTCTAGGGAGCTTACTTTTGGTTGTGGTGATCCCAAATCCTAGGACATGGTCAGGTGGTCTAGTGCCACAGATGAGACTGAGTTGGCAGGCTGGAGGGCATAATTCCACAGCTCAACCCACAGTCTGCCCATTCTGTTCTCCTGGGCCTGTTCGGTGAAGGCCTGGCAAGGTGGAGAGGCCTCCATGAGGTGCCCCTCTCCCAAGCAGAAGAAGCACAGAGGATATCCATCAATTGAGGGCAACGTGTTCCTGCAATGAACACATTTCCAAAATGATATCTGGAGTGCCATCCAGAAAGAAAAATGGAGAAGAAACAATAGTGTTGCAGATGGGAGAAGAGAAGACAATAGAAGGAGGGAGGGTCGTGGTGGGGTTAGATGGGTTGTTTGGGTAAGAAACGCATTAAGACTGCATTCCTCTACACAGTTAGGCTTGCTTCTGAACTCAGTCAGGCTTGCTTCTGAGAAGAGATATATCAAACCTCAGGTCCAAGGACCAAACCTAGCTCACCTTGGAACCCATCCTGGTCCTCTGGGATTCCTTTCCCCACATTATCAAGAGGTTCTTTCTTACTCTGATCAATGATCGTTTGGTGGTTCCTGGTTTTTGGGGCAGTTTTTAACCCAAGTGGGTTTGACTCCCTGATACGTAGGAATGTTCTGTCATTTATTGATTTTCAGGTAGAGGAAGATCCTATTTATAATGTTTCAAATAATGATTTTAAGTTATTGTAATCTTGTAGATGCTTGTACTGTTGAGGGACTGTAGTACCATTCATCCACATCTCCATTTTTCTCAAGTGTCATCTTCCTATGCCTCCCTTATATGTTAAGAATAAGAAACTCACAGTAAATTAAATCAACTATATTAAACTAATTGACAGGAATGCAATATTGCACTGAGGGTCACTTCAGGCGACATGGCAAATCATAGGTGCCATTCACCATGAACCCAAACAATGGTTTACGTTCCCAAATGTGCAGGCAAAAAAAAATTAATGCATGTGTGCTCGATTTTCTGTATGTTCAGACCAGTTTCTGTGTATAGTGTCCGCTTAAGGCAACTCAATGCCTATAACCATAGTTTATCAATTCATATATCATGCCAAACTGTTAAACCTAAAACATGACTTGAAACACACTCCAGCTGTAGTTTCTGATTCTGGTTTGCCTACCAGTTTTAAAACATAGTTAATCAATTTGGCAAACTTAATGAAACTTCCTTCATGATGGCTTGGTGTCATTCCAATTCAGCCTGTGTGGCTAAAGAAAAAAAAGTACTAATGGACAATATAGAAAAACACTTTAGGAGCCATATTATGTAAATAGGTTCATCAGTGTAAACACCTTATAATAAAGATATTCATTGCAGTTAGGATAAATTGATGAAAGATCAGATTCAGATGGTTATGCTTAAAAATGAGTTCCAGATTTTGGGTTAGGGTTAGGGTGCCTCAAGGTGGGAACTGTGGCTCCAAAGTTGGAGGACCCTGCTTCCACCCTCACAGTTCTCATGGAAAGAACCTCACAGGCTGCAACTCTGAGGTCACAAGAGCAATGTTGGAGTTGGTGCTTTTGGAGCATTCCAGGGGGTGGGAAGGGGAGGAGACATTTCATTGGCCATGTCAGGTTTTTTTGCAGGGTGGGAGAAGCGTGGGTGTGACTTCCACCATTGTGCCTTTTCTGCCTCCCATAGGATGTCTAGAAATCCTCCAAATTTAAAGGGTTATGAACAGCCATAAGGGATTGGGCTGTTAAAGGCATTAGCATGTAGTGCATAGTGGCTGCTTTGGAACATACTTAAATTACTGTCTAGAGAATAAGGACCAAGCTGTATGCATACACATTCCCTCCTTTTGTCAAACTAGGTTTGCAAAACACAGTTTGACTGTAGTTTACAATCTTTATTGGAAAGGATCACTTGATCAGTGATCGCACACTTTACCAATGCAGACATCACAGCAAACTTATTTTTACAATCTATGAAGTAGTTAATGAATATGGGTGGATAAGGACATTGGGAGTATGTATGTAAGGCTTTAGGAACATGTGTGTATACAGCTCATTTCTGTCCAAAGGAAATACAAGAGGATCAAAAAAGGTAACATTGAAATATACTCAGAATCCCTTGATGTAATTTTCTTTTTTTCTTTTTTGTTAATGTAGAACCATAAAGGACAAGCTGTACATTCAGTTTTTCAGAAGAGAATAATGCTCAAAATTTAAGTGTGTTGGGATGCTTCAAATATAACAGTTTCTCTTATCACAGACAATAATTAAAAATTAAATCTTTTATTAATCCCAGTGGCAGATCATACATACTGAGATTTGCAAAAAATCTGCAAAAGCAGGCATGTGAAGAAAGTCAACTATAAGCCAGTAAAATTAGAGGATCACTAAGGGCTAAGCTACATGTTACATGGGAGAATTGTGATTGGATCATCCAACACATTTATTCATTATTATTTGATGAAAGTTATGCTGGGGGCTGGGGAGTGGGGATGAGATCAGAGCAGTACTTCTGGGAAAAGAGGGTGTTGAACCCTCTTGTTCTTCTCTAGCTCCAAGCTACTGTTTGTCATACTGGCAAAATACAGGTATCTGTGATGTATCATTCACAATCATCTCCTACCACCACAATGAGACAATCTGGTGAGAAGGTGATTTAGACTGGGGTACTTCCAGACAGATGGCTCCCCATACCTACCACTGAAAGAAGTCTGTGGAGTTATTCCATCTTTTTCCTCCTTAACTAATTTGATTTAAATTGGTAAGGAAAAAAAGGGAGCATAGTTTGGTGAAACTGTGCTGCAGTCTAAACCTCTACTCATTTGTACAACTGCTTTAACCAGCCAGTACTATAAAGTAAGGATAGCAATATTGGAAGGTATGAGCATATACCTGTGTTTATAGTTTGGCCTTACAACTCATGATTAGGGTGGCATTTCCAAAAGGCTAAATGGATTGGCTTGCAGTTATAGGACAAAAAACGTGTGGCACCTGAGGATATATTTACACAAACATAATTCTTGTCACATCCATTTTTAATCTTGTGTATAAATTTTGGGACATTAATGGCGTTTTTTACCTGATTACAAGTGATAACTTTCATAAGGATCTAGTATATTTTACAGAGGCATTCTATGCCTTCCTTAGATAATACTGCCAGGATCATTTTATTACAAATTTAACTTACAGTGTTTATGACATTTCTCTCATAACAATTCTGTGAGGAAGGTTAATGTTCTCCCTATTTTACAGATGAGGAGCTGAGGTTGAGAAACAGTCCTGACCAAAAAAAGATAGGACAAATTAATAGTAAATATTTGACTTGAACCCAGATTCAATCAAAATCTCTATTCACTCAATTGCAAAACAATGCCATATTTATGTTTTAAACAATGCATTGTTGCCTGTGCCATTTCTACCAAGTGCTAAAATGGGCTTATTCCTAAACTCAAGTCTTTGGATCTCTGTTTACTGCAGAGGATTTACAGGTGAAAGTTCATAGTATAATGAATGCAGAGCTCTTTCTAAAAA